>NW_028187122.1:1756916-1811909 GCF_003343005.1 Rhea americana
TGCCTATCAACGGTAGTGAGTATTTTAAATGTGGTTGTGATTCAGCATTGCAGAGGACATTGGGAATGGAGTGGGAATTGTAACTGGAATTTTTCATGCATGGTTGACATTGTGTGAATGCTCTGATTTCCTTAGATGAAGTTAAAAATCACAACTTTCCTCTTTTCCTTAAAAACTACAAATATACAGAGTTTTATCTTCTCATGAATTCACTAGGAATTTTTTTCTATATCAGATGATTCAGTGAATATCCTGAGGTGTTCTGCTCTTAGAGACAATATTGGCTTTATCCTAGTTATGTCTAGTTTTGTAGCATACAGGCAGCTAGCAGGTGGAATTTGGGAGTCTGACTCATTATGTGAAGGGATCTTGGGAGTTATCCAAGTCTAAGGTCCTGATAGTAGGCGTCCAGGATACGTTTTAAAGACATTGAATGGAACAGCATCAACTAATGCTGTACCCACACACAGATAGATCATGTTCTTTGTGTGTCACATTTGATGGTTGTATCCCAGAGGCAGTGGAAGGTGAGACCGAAGACCCTAAGCTTTCCAGTAACTGCCACTTGTTTTTACTCTTACAGATATCATGGAACCTGAAGGTGAGGACCAAAATCACTCCCTAGTTCCAGGGCAAGTCCAGTTTGGCTGTGGCAAGCTGCTGGTCACTGGCCAGTGGCATCACCTTGCAGTGACAGTTGCTAAGGAAGCAAAGAAGAACTGCATTGTGTCAGTGTATATAAATGGTCAGATGCTCGGCTCTGCTAAGGTAAAGGCGCTCTGCATAGACCTGTGTCTTACAGCTAAGCGTTTGCTTTTATTCCCCACCCCCTCACCTTCCAATGTCTTTTCAGTGTAAACATGAGACCTCAAAAAGTGATGATCTGTTTATTTAAGATGTACCACACTGTGTTGCACTTGGGTGGAGTCAGAAATCCATACACATCAGAGTATATTTGTATGGCTGTTCAGAAGTGTGGTGTTAGCTTACACTGATGCTTTGAACTAGCATCTTTTTTTTTTCCCTATTAAGATGACCATGGTAATTTTGAGTGGGTACACTGATCTAAAAATCAAGATTGCCTAGTTTACAGTAGCTCTAGATTATGTTCATGAAGTGCAGTTCTGTCCTTAGGCCAAAATTTTCTGAATTGACTAGTAACTTTGAGGATCTCCGTTTACACCCAAGAGTAATTCTCAGCTATTAAAAATACAAACACACACTCACTCCACTAAGGTGTGTCCTGCAGAAATCCCACAACTGAAGGCAGCTTGGCTTTATGCTAAAATCTGCAAAGGTGATTAGGAATCTAGGGAGCCTCCATTTTTGGGGTAAGCCCTGGGAAGGGAGGGAAGATCAGAGAGGAAATAAGCTTCTGTGACTGGCCAGCCCTTTGCAAGAATCCCAAGATGAATGAAGTTTCCTCAAATATTTTAGCTGTCCATGGGCTTGTTTCAAGCTGCCACACATTGAGCTGTCAGTTCAGAGGTCGAATGAGTCAGCGGTCTTCTCTGCAGGCACTGCAACCATTTGGAGACAGATAGTTCTCAGGGCCCGTTGTTATTCAGTGGATGAGATAGCTCGTGCATTAAAACCATACTAATTTTTTTGAATTAATAGGAAATACAGAAGAAAGTTCCAGGTAAGAGACATTTCTAAATTTCAACTGTACCAACTAATGAGTTCATTGCAAATGTTGCAGTAGCTCCTGTTTCCTTCCATGTCCCGTTTCCTGCAATCTCAGGACTCTTACTCTCCTGTGTAAGAGTCTCAGATCTCACATGAAAAAAATAATGAATTAAGGATTTCTCAGGCTGATTGAGAAATCATGAGAAAGTAATCCAAATGCACATGAAAGACTCAGGCGCATGAGAAGATGAAAGAGAAAAGCCCCTAGTTTATAGTACTATCATGCTCATGGTTTTGAAGCTAATGTCATATTATTTCTGAGACTTGTTTTATGGGCTTTGAATGCTTCAGCTTGGTAATCTTGAAAATGCAGCTTTTTTTCAAATAGACTTATTAGTTGCAACTTTAGTCTCTTCCTTCCAGCTCCTATATTTCAAATCAGTCTTGACACATGCAAAGCTCACTCCTGTGTTTTTTACTTTCCAAGTAAAAGCAACCTGTTTAATTCCAAATATTCTCTTTCCCATGCTTGAGAAAAATGATCTGTCTTCTAAATGCCTTTTGGGACCTATATCCATTTCAAGAATGAAAATTTAATTTAATTTGCCTTCCTTCAAATGAGACTGAAAGTCATCAATAAAACTAGGCCTAAGCATTGCAACTGATTAAAGAATTCACAGTAAAGTGAATTTAACATATAGCGAAACAGCTTGTAATAAATACAACAAGCCTTTAGTAAATAAAAGGTGGTCCCTCTGCTGAGGTCTCTGACATGATACAAGTCTTCCTTTTTGACATGTACAAAGAAGGGAAGACTGTATAACAAATTAGAATTGCACAAAGGTTGTTAACATATCAAAAGCTGCTGTTGACAAGGTAGAGAGGGAGTGGAAGGAGAATTACCATGTTGCATCAGGTATTATGCCTATTCATTCTAATATCGAGTCCTGCCTTCCAATACTGAGTAGTCCACCTTCTGCATCTCCATAGTCAGAGATAGGTAAATCCTAGGACTCTCTCATACTAGCAGCAAGTTGTTAGAAGCTGGACTAAGCCCTGAAGTACAGGATAGTTTCTCTTCCAAGAAATGTCTAACTACTTTCTGTTAGAGCTCTTTACATTTAATAAAATAGTAGACTCAAGTCAGGAGGCTGAGTGCTTATTTTGATACCAAAATTAACGATCTTATTTCCTAAATTATTGAACTTTTACTGAAGCCAACTCATGTACTTAGACACTATGTCATTCAAAAATTGTTTCTTCTCTGGATGCCTGTACAAGATGTGGTCTGTAACTTGGCTTTCTTTGTTCAAAGTCACACACTTAATAGGAGGGAAAAACAGTCTGGGGTCAAGGTAGGGTTTTTCTTTGCCAACACAGATTATTTGGACAGTGTTCTTTAAATAAAAAAGAGTATTTGAACTTTTGAGAATGCTTACAGTTTTGATACTTTTGAAAGTCCAGTTTCCAAGCAGCAGTCCATCATCATCATGTTATTACGGTAGGGACCAAGTGGGAACTAGCCCAAGATACTAACTGTGGAGTTTTAAGCTACACTGTAGAACAGACTTATGGCTGATATTAATTTATTGATCACCTAGAGCATCTACTATGCTAGGGACTGCGTAGGTGTAAACCGATAAGCGGTTGGTTTTTCACTGCTAAGATCTTGTTAACTTGGTAAGTATAAGGGAGTTGATGCCCGGAGCCTGCAAAGGCATCTGACTTCAAGTCTTTGTATTGAAGCAGAGGATAAGGCAATGCATAGTTTAGTAGGTTTCACTAGTGTTTGTCAAGATGTTACTTTGGTTAAAGTCAAGTTTTTGGACATAGACAGATTATTATCTTCTCAGCACCAGTTCTGAGGAAACTCCCTTAAAAAGGAGAACAAAGCTGAGCAGTCTCGCCTCTTAGCTTTGATCTGTCAAAGAACTGGAGTTTTTCAGCTTTGAGCTTGGTCTGAAGCTGTGAACACAGCTAATTGAGAGGCTTCAGTGAGGGAAGAAGGTAGGCAGTACCTTCCAGAGATGCAACCTTAAGATACCTCTAATGCAATGAGTCCCCTAAGTGAAATTTTGCTCTGTTGCAGATGCAGTACCTGCAGCCATTACCAGGTAGCTGTATTTCCATGGAACTCTCTTCCTTTATCGATGTCTATGGGTACATAGCTACTCCACGAGTTTGGAAACAAAAGTCGTCTTTGACCTGGCGCCTTGGTCCTACGTACCTGTTTGAAGAAGCCATGTCTGTGGAAACTGTGGAGTTGATTAATAAGCTTGGCCCACAGTATTGTAGCAATTTCCAAGCAGTGCAGCTTCAAGGTATGTGGTAACTCTCATCTCCAGCACTGTTGGCTTGCCAGGATGATGGTTTTATTGTTATAATCTGCTATTAATATTCCAGCGGTTCCTAGAGATCTCCCTAAAACACTGGAACCCTGTTCTGCTGGGTCGTGTACAAGTTTGTACTAAGAGGCCATGAGGATCTTGCAACACATGGTAAATAGAGCAGAAAAAGAAGGGGAGGAAGCAAGGAGTAGTTGTGCCCTGATTTTTAGAGCTAAAGAATAAAGAAACAAGACTGCGTTTTTGGGGAGGTCCAATAAGGCAGATTCTGTTGGCCAGACATTAAGGAAGAAGCTTTCTAACTGAGGCATTTTGCATTTATGGTGCTACAGAAAAGCATGACAGAAGAGAAGGCAACATCTTTAATTGCAAATGCTGTAGAGTGGGAGAACAGAAGTAGGGGAGTAAATTATATTCTGTATAATGAAGAGGATTTTAAATGAAAGTATACTGATAGCTTCAATTATGAAACAGGCAGAGAAAACATTTTAGTTATTAATTACTGTTTGTTCAACAAGTAGTGCATTCACCTCTGTGCTGGAGCTTGGGTAAAGTGAGATGGTTATCTCCCTTTTGAAAAGAGCAGAATATAATCCCATTTTTGGTATTGGTGCAGCCTAAAGCAGAGTGAGAGGACTGGCTTCCTTCAGAATGCTCTCTATTTAGAAAAAATATCTGTAAGACATCAGGGTTCTTTCAAAAGAGAAATTATATCAAAATATAGTCCCAAAATGAAAATAGTAATTTTGAAGTGTTGAGTCTTCATAAAGTCTGGGGTACTTGTTCTCCTCTGTACACTGGGCTCCCCAGCTGGACTTTAATACTTACCATGGATTGTGGCTCTTGCACTCCAGTGATGCACTGATGCGGGGAAGTCATAGGACACTATAAAAAACATGACCTGATCACTGTGAAAATACTTCAAATTCAAAATATATTTTAACAGGCAAAAGTCCAGTCTGCCTTCTCCTCCCTCTCTATCTCAGGTACGATGTATTAGCTTTTTGTTGGTTTGTTTTTTGAGGATTTTTTTAAACCTAACATCTCCCTATTCCATCAAAATATTTGGAGAAACATTTGACTTAAAAAAAAAAAAAAATCATAATCCCCAAAATATTGTGGTTTATTCTATAGAATAGAATTACAGCTTTGTTGTGGAGAGCAATTTGGATGGTTTCAGCACTATCTTGCCCCTTCTCACCAGCAGCTCATTACTTCGTGCTCAAAAGCAGCAGCTGCGTAGAGCCTTAGCAGTGTCCTGCTGGAAGGAAAATAGTTGACATAATCTCAGGGAATGTACTTCTCATAAATGCAGAAAATGTGCTAACCCTATTTACATTTAAGAGCTATGACACTAACATTAGTAAAACAGTTTCATAAATCAACAGTTTTCCCCGTCTATGAAATTGTCAAAAATGAGATTGAAGAAAGGTACATGCTGCTTTCCTTTATTTACCTTGCAGTGCAAGCAGAAATAAAAAGTTACTTAAAGAAAGGCATATGAAAATGTCGTACAATTACCAAACTGCTCAACCTAGTACTTCCTAAAAGCTTCCCGTAAATTGTGAGTTGGCAGCTCTGAACTTCAGCTTTTCTATTCTTTTTCCTTCGCATGAGGAAAGCACTCAGTAACTTGGAAGGTCTCTGAAATGTTTTCTCTACCTAGACTGTTTGTTTATATTTTGTGGATAGAGAAAGGTTTATTCTGGACTTTCCTGAGCTTCATGAGATATTGGGAGGGGCTGTTGGATCCGTACAGAGTAGTCATCAGAGGAGACAAGCGCAGCATATCTCTTACTGGTGCGTATGCTGGCTAGCTGCTATGGACTGAGTTGCAAAGGATGAAGCCTTTTTCTGATTCTAAGTCAAAATCAATCTCCCTTTTAAACTTTTGTCCCAGTAATTTTTCAGCTGCCCTTCTCCCATTTCACATGATGACTATGCAAATTTCCTTGTGGATTTATAATCTCTCTTGTTTTAGGTGAGGACCAGTGCAGTGAGCATAATTCTGTACTGCTGGTGGGAGAAGAGAGAATTTCTTTTGGAATCAATGCCACATGCTCATCTTTCACTACAGTTCAAGATGTAAAGAGCACCTACAATGAAGTGGATGGTCGGCAGATTGCCAAAGAGGTCATATGCTCCCCTCATTCATCTTTAACACATTTCTTGTTGTTTTGTTTTGTTTCCATGAGCAAAGTTTGTGACTTTGTCTTAGCTTCTTACCTCCAGTGATTTTACAACTTCTCCAATTTAACTACATTGTAAATACCGTTTTGTTGTAGTCTGTGACGAGGAATGGATTGGACATTGTGAACACAATGTTAAGAGTCTTTATTGAAACAGTAACAGAAGCTATAGTTTTCAGGTTTAAGAATGCTTCATTTCAGTCAATTATTCCTTACAATTCTTTATTACTACACAATACACCTTTCACATGCTATTCTAGCCTTCCTGCCAATACCAGACCTACTCTTGATATGTCAGAAGTGGTGAAGTTCCGGAATACTCCAGATGGGTGAATGTTTGTCCCAACAATCGATTTTGAGGGGAAAACATTCCCCTCCACCACCTCTGGTGGAGCAAAAGTATGCTTTGTCAAAGTCTAAAAGTAATAAAATAATCTCAAAAAAAAAAAAAGTGTCTTTACTTACTACTTTTCATCTTCCCAATACTTCCATGGCTTTTTCTAGGATGTCTTTTTTATCTGTTTTAGATGGGGATCAGTTCTCGGGACAGTTCAACTCCAGTTTTTCTGGCTAAGAATATTGCTGGACACCTCTCAGGTTTCTTGCGGACTATAGGAGCAGTTGCTGTGGGCCAGTATGGTAAATGAGCTCTACTTTTTTTTTCTTGTTTTTCTTTTTTTGAGGGGTAAGAATTGAGCCTATCTCTGTCCTAATAATGGATTTAGTCTGTGCAACTTCCTGGTTGAGTAACTGTAATTTCCTAGGAGTAAGAGTGTTCCAGTCCTCACCAGCAGCTACTAGCCTGAACTTTATTGGAGGTCCTGCCATTCTCCTGGGTCTCGTTGCTATGGCCCGTGATGACCACACCATGTATGCAGCTGTCAAAGTCCTGAACTCCATCCTGAACAGCAGCCCAATGAGTGAAAAATTAATGAGGCACATAAATGGATACCAGGTAGATAATCTCTTCTTTGTTCAGTCTGGATACAATCTTTCTCTTGGAGAGCTTTATCCCAAAACCCATTAATGGTAATGATCCAAGGATATCATATCAGCCCTTATGATTGTAATTGTGTAAGCTATGGGATCTTTGGCATGGGTATATGGGACAGAGTACTAAATTGTGTGCTTAAAATCCCCGGGAAGCTTTACAGCAGTTTATGTGCAAACAGATGAAGTGAGGACAGGTGCCTTTTAGGCAGATGTGATCCAAAAATGGAAGGTGTCATGCTGCCCGTATGAAGAAGGCTGCAGTTGATAATGCTAGTGCACCAGATTTGAGTGACTCATCTTCCACCCTTTACCAATGCACTTCATCCCTCCCACAAGAAAATACCTCTTAGAAAATACTCTAGAAGTGTTTTGCTTCTTTCCCCTTGGTTTATCCAGGCTAAGATTCTTCCCTGCACGTCATCACCCAGTGTAGAGCTGACTAGGAACTACTACGGCTCAGTCCGCACTGTTGTATATTAGGAATTGTGCTGAGGTAAATAAGTACTGTCTGCGTTTCAAGCTGTATATTGATGAGGTCTACCCTAAACTGATCTTTTAGACCTGAAAGGTGTGCAGACAAAGAGTTTATTTGGCTTAGGGTTTCGAGAGAACTAGGGCAAGTTTTGTAGGTGATATTGGATGGTTTACGGCTGAAGTGTGAAGTTTCAGTTCAGTTTCACTGACTTTGTTTATGCTGCATAGGCTAAGCAGTGTCTCATGGTACAGAGAAAGACGCTTTAGCAGAGATGGTTTGAAATGACACTGTTGTGTTAAAATAAGGGTTTCACAAATGGTTGATTGTAAACTTTCTATTTCCCCAATTTGTAAATTCTTCATAAATTGATCCTGATTCCTGTGAATATATTTATCATACTTAAGTGTTGCTTGCCCAACAGCTTTTTTTTAGGGGGAATGTCAGGCTTTAGATTGTGTGCAGACTGTTCCTTTTGGCTCCATGCTTGATGGTGGTGTCTCGATTTGACTGATCATCATGTTCCAGTGGAGTGATTTTGCTCATTCTATGGATGTCTAAACCTAGACAACTAACAAAAACGATTTTAATATTAACATGTTTCTTGATACATATTTCAAATGAATGTCTGCTCTTCCCAACGTATTTAAAATGTAGTGGTTTTCTAAGTGTTTTTTTTCACTATACCAGAAATTGATTGAATAATCAAAAATAGACTCAGCTGATGAATTGGAAATTGTCACAAAAATGTGTCCTTTTCATCTGAAGAGGTCAACATTAACTATTATTTTTCTTTAGCCAACACCATTTCAAAGCAACTGAGAATACTTGTCCCTAAAGAACAGTGTAGAAAACCTACCATGTTGCTTTACAATTACATTTGTATGTTGTTTTTTGTAAATTCCATTCAGTATAATAGAGTATGTATTTTATTCCCCTTTGATGCCACAAAATTGTCAAATCCTTTCAAGAACTTGTTCTTTCACTTATCGCGCAAAACTTTATGCTCAAACTGAAATCTTCGCTTGTTTCATGGTACTTACGTATGAGGTATGCTGCATGTACGACTACTACTGGCAGGTAAACTGGGCGTCTGCCTTGGATTCAATAATAGATGGTGTTCTGTTTTAGTTCATGTAGTTCATTGTTCTTGGTGTATGCTTACTTAGTCTTTTTTCAGTTGCTGGCATATCTTTTGAAGAGGAAGACACAGCTGTTAAACAACAGGATTTTACAGCTAGTGTTCTCCCTGGTGGGCACAGCTGAACTTGGCTTTGAGTCTTCAGTTGTCAAGAACTGTAATGCATTCCAGTATGTTCTCTGCAACTTTGAGGTAAAACTGTAGATACTACTTTGTGGGTTCGGCTGTGTTAAATATGGTTTTATAGTACGAGGTTTGGTTTGTTTGTAGCACCTCCTGGATCAGGTGCTTGGGGTGAAGCAGTGTGTGACAATGTGCCACACCACGGCTCTCCTGGGGAGGTGGTGGCTCCTGGTACGGCTGGAGCTGCACAGGTGCTGTACTCTCTGCTGGGCCCTGGTGCAGTTTCTGGGGTGTTCCCATGGAGTTTCCAAGTGCCTGCTCCTCAGAGCTAGTTCAGGAGTAGCAGCTCCTCATGCTGACAGAAGACTTTCCAGTGCTTGATTGGGGATAGCTTGCCTTGGTGAGAAACAGACTGTGGCTCTGAACTCTTCCTTTTCCCCCTTAACTTTTATATCTCTGCTTTTCACAGCTGAGAGATCAGGCACTGTCCCCCTCCCCCTTTCCTGTTTCTCCATGCAGATGATATTAATATGACACAAGATGGTTGGAAATTACTGGGTCTGGGTCTGAAATAAAATATCCTTGACTTGTGGGTATTTGAGTTTTCTTCAAATGTGGTCCAGGTTAGCTTTATATATGCTATATGTCAATCTATGCTGACTATATATGTCAGTCTATACCAACTAACTTATATGTCAGTCTTTATAGACTTCCATCTTCCCTACAAATATGAATTGTACACTCTGGAAGTGGATATACTTCTTGCCTTCCCTTTCCCTGTCTCCAAAAATGTATCTGCTGTTCTGGTTGTGTTCCTCTTTTTCAAACTGGAGAAACAGTTAATGCAAAACTAAAAACATTTTTGTAGTTTTCTTTACAGTGCACTGTTGTAACGTAATGTAATTCACGTGCATTTACACAATAAAGTTACTTAGTGTTCTGCACAAATGACAGTGACAGTTCATGATTTTACTGTCCCCAAACTACTTGTTACTGTTTTTCTGCCACAGGTTATAGTCTGCTCAACTCAACAAATGGTGAATTCTTTGCTTTCATTTGTCTTTCAGCTTTGGATGGCAGCACCAGAAAATCTTGATTTTGCTCTTTTTTCACATCTTGTGGAGATCTTGCAGTCCTCCAGGTATATAGTTGGCATCTAAATCAGAAACATGTGGAACAAGCTTATCTGATGGCAAGGCTCTGTGGTGACCTGGGTTACATGGAACCAGTGATGTACAATGAAAGTTAAAATGTGTACTGTGAAGAAAAAAATCTAAATCTTTGAAATAAGCATGAAAACTTAAAAATCACTTTTTATAAATGATGATGTGTTTAAAACTAAAATACAACCCAGGAGGATTTTTTAGAACAGTGTACTTTCTTAACCAGTTTTTCTACAGTAAAATGTATCTGAAGAGACATAGTAAGGCAGAGCACCTGAGTAGAGCAGTATGAGAGATTCCTTCCTTTTGGCACCATAAAGCTCTGTGCAGAGCCCTCTGATGTCTATTGCTGAGTTTTACAAGAATAGAATTTATTGCCATCAACTCACTGCTTAAAAAGTCAATAATGTTTTCTTTGAACTCACTGAAATGCAGCAGTTTCCATCAGAGAGGGCAGATGCTGAATTGGGGTGGGGAACACAAAAAGAAGTCTCCAGATCTCCATCATTGACACATATTCAATTTGTCTGATAGTGTTTGATCAGTTGCCAAGGCGACACCAGAAGTCAAAGGTGCAAAGTGCCAGTGCAACCTGAGAACCTTCGTAGCTGAAACCTTGCAAATTTGGTTCTTTCCAGTAAAAGCTTTTAATAGGCCCTGTGCTTTTATGCAGAGATGGATATCAGAATGCTGAAGTTGCCTACCAGGTGCAAATGGTGGCCAAGCTTGTTTTCCTCTTCAATGATGCTGAAATCAGCAACTCCAGGATCACTGTGGTCTGCACTATTCTTTCCCACCTGTTGCAAGGATACTTTAACACACGGGATGTTCTCAGGTAACCTCCAAGCCTGCAGCATTTTCTCAGTTTGCAGATGAGTTATTTTCCTACCCTTACTGGAGAGAGATGAAGCAGAACTTTCTTCTTATCTTTGATAGGAGGCTAAATCTCTGGTAACTCCAGGGTCCCCACTGACAAGAGACTTTTTCATTCTTGCAATATAGAATTCAATCCACCCTTGTATTTATGTATGAGGATCCCCATGGGTCAGATGATGGACCCTTACAGTGGTGGCACAAGTAGTCCCGCTGATATGACTGGAACTACTTGAAGTCTGGACTTGATATTCATGATCACTGAAGCCTGTCCCTGAAGTATTGTAGCCCCTGAAATATTGCAACCTGGCTCCAGGGAACTGTATGCCTTATCCCATTGCCTTCAGTTTTATCCCAGTAACTATATTTTCTTATTCTTGAATCCCAGTGAGTTAAGATGTGCTAAGTAGGATATTGCAAAGTGGAAAGTTTGAAATCCTTGCTTTTTCTCCACAGAATGTAAACATTACTCCAGCCTAACTACATCAGCTTTTAGCCTGATGTAGACTGAGTGAGGTCTGCACAATGGTTTTTGTAGCCATCTAACTCTAGAAAATGACACTCTGCAGGTGACAAGTTGCTCTTTTCAAAGCTCTGTTTTTGTCCAAAAAAAACGTAGAGTTGTGCAATGGAAGCTTTGGTCTCTGTGGTCATCCCTTTACTCTACTGAAGGGTATGGACACATCAAGAAGTTACTGTGGGATAAGCTGACCTGCGAACTTACTGCTTGCCAGCTCCTATGTGGGATTACCTGCATGTATGTTCCTATCCTGGAGTATATCAGTTAGCTGGTTAGTCTATTCCTTTTTTTTTATGAAGGTGTAAGTAACTGGATTTATTATATCAAATTTGCCACGTGGGAAGGAGAGTGCCTAAGCATCTTTTAGTTTGTTTGTTTGTTTTAAATCTGGTGACTTGTTACTCCATGATAATTTGTTTGGTTGGCCCAAAGATGAGGAAGTTGCAACTTTTTGAATATTTTATTCATTGGTATTTGCCTGTTCAGAGCAAACCTTGCGCTTAGTGTTAAGCAGTGCATGTGGATAGTGACAGTCCCTATCTTTCCAGCTCCAGGAGAGCAGAGACTATAGCAGGCTCTCAGTAGTACTGAGACGCTGGGGTTTCTGTTGGTCCCAAACTTTTGACGCCTCTATTGGAAGCTGCAATATGTGGGTCACTCCTGCAGATCAGTGATACTCTGTTCTGCAAGAAATGCCGTTTTTGTGGGCAGGAGGTCATGCAGCTGCAGTAGGTGTGTATGTTATGCTAATCCATGAATTCTTAGAACCAGATAATGTGTTAAAGCAGAATAAAGGTGAAAAGAGGTTGCCATTCCTCCTTTCTGAGTCACTACTGAAGTTCCTCTGCTGTCTCCTATGTGCTTGCAAACCAAGTGCTGATCGCAGTGATGTCCAAATACTGCAAGTTCAGAGTTGCTTCCCCTCTTATAAACAGAGTGCTTAACCCAGTATTGCCAGCCTTGTGGTTCAGTATACGTAGACAGACCTTTAAAAAACAGAAGTTAAAATAAATAAAAGTGCTTTTCTATCATAGAACGGGTTTTACCTGCACATGTAGATGGGTATCCTTTTTATTTGCTTCCTACTTTATAAATGTTTGCATTCCTATTTCAAGGTTATTTCTGCAGCCATTTGTTTCAAGCAGACATTGTTAATGAGTGCTGACATCTGCATGTAATCTTAAAGTAAATAACTGAATAGCTTTCATTCTACTGACCAAAATTGGTTCCCTCTTTCTCTGGAAGGATTGGGTTGTTCCTTGTTTACACTTTGAAACCCTCTTCTGTGGATGAAAATCTGATTTGCCTGGATGGTGTGGCTGAGATGCCAGATGAAGGTGAGGAGCTACTTTTGGAACATGAGTTCTGATGAGTGGCTAAGTGCTTTTTCTCTTCCCCAGGCCATGGTGAACTCTAAATGCACCATAATGCTGCTTCTTTTAATGGAAAGAAGACTGCTTCAAATGATTTAGTCTGGTGAGGGACAGGCTGCATTGACCTGAAGTTGTGGGGAAAACTTGTATTGCCACAAAGCCCTGACATGAAAGGTAGTAAAGTAATCCAGGTATATCCAGGAAGGCCTGGTTTTATGCAGGATCCCCCTCCTGCTAAGGAAGTTACCATGTTGTCCCCTCTCTGCCTACTAGGCCAGCAGTATTTTGACTGCTTTGTCCAGAGCTTACATAGTTTTGGATTTCATGGACTTCCACTGAGATGAAAGGCCATTAAGTTGAAATGGCGCCACATCCTGGGCTGTCATGAGGAATAAATTTTCACTTGGCATCCTGCGACAGGATTTGATATGAAACATTTCTGTTGTCTAGCTGTAGTGAATAATTATGTGCAAGTCTACCTTTTAAAATATCTACCCATTTATGTCCACTCTGTGTGACATCTTGTAGTCACCTGGCTCTTTCGTTGTCTGTGATTTTTCAGTTGAGATTATCACATCTAAAACATAGTATATTAAGGAGACACTGATAACTTCAGTTCTTATCTATAGAAATCATAGAAAGTACATTTCTCATTGTCTGCTTGTATTTTTCTTGCTAGTTAACCTGAGATAGTTCCCTTTGGATTATTCTTCAACATTTAGTCCAAATGAGTTCTAAATATCTATGAAGACAGGATTTTGAAAAATGTAAGCACGGGTAATTTCTGATTTTAGCAGGAGTTTCCATATCCAAAATCTAGTGTCTGCATCTTTTTACTCTGCAAAAGACTGATACAAGTATTTCTGTTGGGCTAATCTGGGGTAAACAAGGTTGTTCGTAAAAGCATTGGAACATGCATTTTGTCTCTTCATTCCTCTTCATTACCTTCTGATATTTGTAGCCTTAAGCCAAACACCTGGAAAGACAATCTGTCTTCGAAACCAGTTACTGAAGATGCTGTTAGATGTAATGCATTCAGACAAACTTCATCTGTCCTCTGAGTAAGTAGAAACAATTTAGGAAGGCATGCATAAGTGTCTGTCTTCTAGACTTCCTTTTTACCAGTGTTTAACCAGGGCTAAACGCACTGATAATATTTGAATGTCAGCGAAGATATGTAACAGATGATTTGATTTGGAGTTACTTTCTGTCAGTGGTTTATCTGGGATAGCAGTGATCTCCATTTTGAAAAATGATTGATGTTTTCAGAAAAGTCCTCAAAGGAGGAAATCAGAGATAGTACTGTTAATTCTACATTGTAAGGGGAGAAGAAATAATAATAATCTTGAAACTCAGTTCAATCTAATGTGGGCTTACTTAAGTCCCAGTATATTAATCATGTACATTTAGTTATTCTATAGTCTTATCCTGTGTAATTGAAAGGCAGAGGTCATATTGATGACTGCCTTAACTGTGCATTTCCACTTGTTAAAATATATTGGACTTCTAAATTTAAACCAAAATCCTAAATTTCCAATCTATAATGTAGTTTGTCAGTAACTACTGATACGTAGTCTCAGAAGGAACTTAATTCCTGTCAGTGAGCTTTTGGCCTAGCAGTAGTACAAGGTTGGACTTTGGGAATAGACTGGCCTGAACAGTGTGCATGAATATATAAATCTCCATAATTCTATGTTGTGATAAAACTTTAACTGGCATTTTTCCACAGTGACTTGAGCTCCTAAATCACTTAGCGATAATTCTAAATAAAAATGCTTGTCTTCTACTGTATTTCCTTTCATATGCTTTTACTTCCCTTTTTATCCCAGGGTGCAAGAAGAAACATTCTTGGCACTGGGGTCGGACTGGTTTCTGCTATTTACACAGAGCTACCTTCACTCTACCACGGTTGTACTAGGAATCAAGCTGCTTTTGTACTTCCTCCACAATCGTTCCCTGCTGAAAAAATTCAAGGAGGGGATAGTGGCTGGGCGCTGGCTGGAAAACAGCTCTACAGGGTTGGATATTCTAATGGGTATGTGTTGGTGTGATGTTCCCAAAACACTGTCTTGCAGGGGAAGTGTTATAAAAAATGGCACTGACATTGTAAAAGGTCTTGATACAACTTGTACCATCTCTCCTAGGAGAATTCCTACTGATCTCAGTAGACAAAGAATCCGTATTGTTTTCTAAGGCAAGTTTGCTGCAGTACTTCAGCTTTTCTGTGCTGTAGTTGACGTTTCAGATTGGCAGTCATAGGGAGATGGCCTTAAAATTTTGCAGAAAATCAGGGTTGCCCACATATCTGAGGTGTTCAGATGTCAGCTTTTGCCTTGAACTTTGTTTCTTTAAGGTTTGTTCAGTGTCATTTTTGCTGATTAGACCTGTGGGTATGGGAGAGGGAAGAAGGAATTGAGGGGGAATTTCTTGTAAATGATAATGGGGAAAATAGTTATCTAGTAGTTTGAAGAGGAACCATGAAAACCACTGAGATTGCAGCCTAACATTTTACGTTTGTCTGATGAACGCACAGAGCACTGGTATGCAGTAGGCTGGAACTCGCAAAAATGGGGATCAGAGTAGGCCAGTAATCCTCTGATACGGCACTCATTCACAGAGACTTCTTCAGAGTTTTTCCTTTTTCTTCTTTTTTTTTCCCCTTTTCCTTTAAAGATAATTTAAAACCTCAGACTCCAGTGCCTGATAACAGCTCCTTCTTGATTTTTGGATTTTCTGTGTTGCAAACGTGTCTGACTGATCATGTCCACATCCCTGAGATCTACTTACTGGTGGCAGGGCTCTTTCTGGCAACTCCACAGTGTGAACCACCTGCAACAGCCAAGGTAAGGCCTTGCAAAATTAGTGGACAAACAAGAAACTTCCATTGCTTTACTCCTTTGATAGATTGCTCAGGCAAGTTAAGCCTGATTTTTTTTTTTTTTGACAGTTAAAATTAGTCATCCACACTTTAAAGATTGTTAGCTTTGTCTTAAGGAAATCTGCATTCTGAACAAACATGTTTACATAAGGATTAAATGACATTTAGCTAATGTACTAATGCACTTTGGAAGGTAGTTCAGATTAGCTTTCTTGTCTTTACGTAGTCAAGGCTCATTAAAATCTCAGAATTAGTGAACTTGGGTACTTTCTCCAGTGTCCTTAGAAGCTATGAGGCTCTTTTCCCCAGTAGTGCCAAAGATAACTCTCTAAAGAGGACCATCCATTAGTGCTATCCTGGGAAAATGCAAGAAATAGGGAAGAGCTGGTGGAGGTAAAGATGATATATTTTTTTGCTGATGTGGAGAGAACAGGAGTTGTTCTTGATGTTTTATAATTCAAGTCTCTTGAAATATAACTCTTCTTCTTCTAGAGAGATCTTGACTCTATGCTGCAGTGGATCTTGCAGCACCACCTTACAGAGAATGTCCTCAAAATCGGGTTGTGTGCAGAGGCAGCTACTTTACTGCTGGAAATGGTTAAGGTCACTGTGGACAAGGTAAACATTTTGTAGTGGGGCAGTGTAATGTGAACTGCAAACTTTACTGAGAAAATTGGATGTCTGCGGCAATCTTTGTGTAAGTGGAATCTTCCTTTCCTGTCACAAGTCTCTGCTAAGGAGAGCAATGGGCAGGGAAGAGAAAGCATCAGTACAGCTATTGGCATGGTTATGGTGCAGAGAAGGGAATGCTATTGGGTTCATGTTCAAGAGCTCTGAACACAGAGGTGGGTCTTTCCCACAATGTGACCCATTTTACCTATTTTTGGTGGTGAAGGTATTTCACATTTGTAACTGAACTTGTAGAATTCTGACTCAGTATATCCTAAGTCTGCAAGGTAGGAGTTAGTTGCCCTGGCTATTCTGTGGCCATGCCATGTTTGCTGAGATGCTTAGGAATACCTAGAGGGAAGCAAAAATATTCTCATCTGAGAGAGAAGAATGCTGCCTTGACTAGATGCATGTGTGTGTGTGTTCAGCCTACAGCAGATGCAGAAGCTTCCTGGGAAATTGCCTATCCAAGGAATGTTGTCCAGTTTCTGGACTCGATCTATCACAGTTATACTCAGGACCCTGTGTGGCGCTGTCCAGACTTCTTGAAAACTTTGGCTATGGTTGCCTTCCACTCTGGAGCACCCAAGGTACGTGCGTGTGAGTCAGCACAAGCCCTTTAACTTGGTTATGCATAGCTAGGAGGAAATATCAATGCACAGGGGAGTACAGATTAAAATGCATTGCTGTCTGTCCACATCTACAGGGAAGCTCTGAAAGTCTGTTGTCTCCTGATGGTCCATCCATTGCTGAAGGAAAGGGCTGTGTTGATCCTTCATCTCTCCCACTCCTACCACACCCTGCCAAGAAACAAGTGTGGGATTTCATGCGAGTCCTCCTGACGGACAGTCTGCTCAACATCCCAGTGAACAAACAAGGGCATCCACTTGAGCTGCTTATTGAGGTCTCTCATATAATAGTTAAGCCTTACTGCTTTACTTTGCACTGGGGGTGGAAGGACAGGAGACATCCTACTACCAACCTATTGAAAAAAGGATTAGAAATGGCTATGTGGTATTTTCAGTTAGCATTTTCAGCAATTCTTATTCTCTAAAGTATCATTCTCAGTCTATCTGTGGGAGCTTGTATGAGAATGAAGATGATGTAAAAGCTAAGGCCAGATCACATCTCTTAGAGAGCATGCATTACTTCCCACCAGATCTGGATGGCACACTTAGTGGAAGGAAATTCCTACCTTGTCGCAAGGAAGAGACTCCTTTTCCCTTTTCTGCATTCATGTGAACTAAGACATAATGCTACCCCTAGAAAACAACAATAGCATTTTCCAAGCAACATTTAACATTGAAGTAAGGCATGAAAAATATTCCCTTTTCTCTAGTAATGTCTGCATGTCTCTAGAGCAGCCCTTGAATTCTGTTCAGAACAAAAGATTTAGCACTGGAACAGGTTGCCCAGAGAGGTTGTGGAGTCTCCTTCTCTGGAGATCTTCAAGGCCTGCCTGGATGCAACCCTGTCTAACATGCCCTAGGTGACCCTGCTGAGCAGGGAGATTGGACTAGATGATCTCCAGAGGTCCCTTCCAACCTTACTGGTTCTATGATTCTATGATTTCACATAGAGCATTCCCATTCCTGTGTACTGATTAATACAACAGATTGATCTGGATTATGGATTACAGAAAGCACTTGAAAGGTTCAATCAGCACAATGTAAAGACAGGGAGAATGAAAAATTTAGGCTCCAGGTCCCAATTCTCAGTAGTCCAGATGTTCCAGATGAGAGTTCTGATCCAGACTGTTTAGTAAGACAGATTGCAACAAACAAAAAGCTTGACTGCAAGTATTATTTTAGGAGTTAAATCATTTGGCAGAGTGGCATTTCCTAAAGACTCATACATCTTACAGAGTGGCAGTTCTCTAAAGGCATCATAGTAAGTTCCCAAGGCTTAATTGTGATAGAGTTTAAAACAGAGCATGGCTCTTCTGACTGCCTGCTAAAAGGAGCTGAAATTCTCTGAGGGAAAATTTTCTTGGTTACTACCTAGGAACCTAGGTTCTGCCCTGTGCGAAACTTCACTTGTGTTTGGCGTACAGAAGGGAACTGTGCTGTCTCTCAGCTATGAAGTGTAGAGACAAGTAGGATTTCCTGTGTGATAAGCTTGGCTATGAGGTTCTGCTGTCATCTGCTGCCTAGTAACTGTCCATGCATGCACTTTTACTGAATTCTTCATGGGAGGTGCCTTGTTGCATTTCCACAGAGGGGTACACCAAATCCCCACATTTATGTGTGACGGTAGATCAGCTGCAACAGACAACTACATAGCTTGCAGTAGCTGTTTTATACATCCACACCAAGGGGTAAAGTGTGGCAGAGAGGTGAAGTTGCCCTTGTTCTCTCTGTGTTTTTGGGTTTCCCTTTACACTTCCTAAATCAATGCCAAGGCTTTTAGAAGAAATGAGCATTCTGAACTCTCCTGAACTGTATTGGGTGTCTCCTGGAATCCTTACTCCCTTGGCCAAGATGTTGACTGATTCTGAATCTTTGGCTGATTAAAAAAAAAAAAAAAAAAAAAAAGTCCAGTGAAATCAAATGACTTTGTATGAATGAAGGATGAAAGTGACTTTCACAGCTGGATTTCCTGACTGTTTTCCTGCTATGCTAATGTCTTCATGGTAACTATACAGGCTTCTCCAGATGATGCCACCAATGAGCAGAAAAGACATTTTCAAACAAAAGTCTTGCTGTCTGCTATGGATGTCTTCCATGTTACAAGCCAAAGTGAAGGGAAAACAAGACCAAGAGGTGAGAATGAGTTCATTAGCTAGATGTTGTTTGGCATGTAGCTGTAATTGACAGGAAGAGTAACACTCAGCTCAGCAGACCAGACAGTCCATTCACTCCTGCTATAGACCTAAACTAGTACTAGTTGCCTAAACTACTGTGGTGTTGCCATGTTTCCAGAGAGGCGCCTCCTTTTCCCACACCCTCGCCTTCTTCTATGGGGAACAGATTCTAGAGATTAAAGAGGAGGTGAATAAGAGGAAAGAAACCAAGGTTTACCCTTGAGTGCTTCTGGAAACAACCCTGGTAGCAGTTACTGCCATTCTCTTTAGTCATTAGTTGGACCAGTCCTTCATGATAGTATGTAGTAGTGGGTTGGTTCTGCATATTCTGCTAGTCTGCTAGACTTACAGTATTCTTAAACACTTCCCACCTCTGTGACAGTATTACTTCGGACTGGAAACCTCAGATCTCACATGGCCGTGTTATTTGGTATCTCAGCTTGTTGTGGGATAGTCACCCCTCTTGTATTCTCTCCAGGGAGCAGTGATCCTCATGGCACTTCTGAATCAACTGCATCTGTGTCTGTAGTGAATGTTGCTTATTTTGCTCAGAAACTGATTGAGAAGCTGAACAGCAGAATGTTTGCTGCTGACCCCAAGCAAATCCTTCTCTTCATCGCCAAACAGATTGTAGTGGTAAGTCATAAATGATTTTTTTTCCCAGCTGTTATCAACGTGCTTTAGTATGTCCTGTTTCACGGAGTTTGTGATACCAGAATTCTCTAGAAAAGGGCTGCAATATATTTGATGATTGTGATTATCCTGTTTTCTTACATGAACATGTAATGGCCCTAACTGACAATAAAAGCTAGATGGTGCAGCTTGAAGAAGGGATAATTAGTACTTTTCCACTGTCTACTGGTGAGGTACATGTTACCAGACGGGGAAAAATTAATCTCTTTTACAATACCGGAGATTTCAATAGAACTACAGGAAGATTGTATTTATACCCAGCAGGTAGTTCAGGGGAATTTTGCCAAAATAAGTTTGCAGCAGCTTAAATGAAGCGAGAGGAATAGATCCTTGAGGAGAATGTTCTTTGAGCAAGCCAAGTACTCTGCTGTTTTCACAGGTCTTAGAAGGCAGCTTTTCTCAAAAGGAAACTTTCCTCAGTACCCTATACAGCTGTCTAAACCGAGCGATCCTATATTGCCTGTCCAGACCACAACAGTCACTGCCTGAACAGTTTAACATCCTGAACACTCTGAATGTCCTGCAGGAGCAGTGGGATGTTATCTTTGCAACTTACAACTCAAATAATAATTTTGTCGTCTGCCTCATGCACTGCCTTTGCCAGCTGAACTCGGGCAGGTATAAAAGTTGGTCTCGGTATAACATTTGCTTGTCTCTGGTTGCTGTTGTCTATGTCATTAGGTGCCAAGGGGGAGATTTCACGTGATTTTTCACACAAGTTGGGCAGTTTCAGTTTTGGGAAACATTAGAAGAAGATTGAGCTGGATTCAGCCAGACTAAGACCTCAGATGTACCATATCCTAAAAAGCCTTTGGTCCATCGGGCTTCGTGCTCTGGGGTTTGCGAGCGTCATTCTGCAGCCTTCTGCATGGGACAACCTTCTTTCCTGATCTGTGGCTGTCTGTTAAAATGACTGAATGAAACCATTTGGGGAAAGAGGGTTGTTTTCCTCATACTTTTCTCTCTCTCTCTTTTCTTTCTTTCTTTCTTTTTTTTTTTTTATGAAGAACATTGACAAATACTTTGTTGCCATTTTTTCATTTAATTTGGAGAGGAGGAGGGTTACTAATGTGTTCAGTATTCTGGAAGCAAGGAGTTGGTTTTCAGTAAGGATGGGGAAAAGATGAACAGTTGTTCAGTCAGAAGTATATTTTCTACTTGAAACACTACTAAGAAGAAAAATTCCTACACCTCTGTTGCTCCGATAGAGGTTAGTATCTGTGTTTGTGGGTATAATAAGAAAAGGACAGTAGATAGTAATAATATAACAATTTCTTTTTTTCTTAAAGAGTGAGTAAATCCCCTGTTTCATATCAGGGGCATCCAGGGAAGCTTGCATGTTTTTCTGAGCAAAGCCTTTAAATTTGCACATAGGTTTAATTGCTACTCTTTATTAACCAAAATATCTGTATGTGTCCATTCTGTGTCTGCCAATTTTCAGATCATAAGCAGCTTAGTTATTTAAAAGTAGTAACTGCAGTTGAAAAACTTGAGTCCTCTTTGAGGGAGTTGGCCAACGAGTCCTTTATTAAACTGAGGGCCTGGAAACCTGCTTCACTAGAATCACTCCTCAGGCACACAGGTGGCCGCTCTCTGAGGCATCCGCTGTGGGCTGACTTAGTAAGCTGGTGGTTCTGCTCCAGTAGCCACCCTTGCATGGGTATATTTAACACACAAAAAACTGCACGTGGATTTTTTGACTTTTACTGTTTCTGATACTTAGATATGAGCTGCAAAATCGTGGTCCCATTGATGCTGGGAGTTTGGCTGTTGATCTGGATAGGGCTAAAACATCCATGCTGTGTCTTGGCTATTCTTATAGATGATGTGTCAGAGGGATGCTTGCTAATGTAAGCTAGGGAGTCATTTTGGACAGTTCAGTTTTTTCAAAAGAAGGAAATATCAACCTGTGCTTTATTCACTGTAGCAATGCTTGCTGCTTCAATAGAAAATTTCTGTGCTGCTTAGAGGTTGAGGAATGCTTCCAGTGTGCTCTGCCTAAATTGAATCCAGTGATACAATGTCACATGTGAAATAAGCCACACTTCCTGAGGTCTTTTCTAGCTCTGTGATTGTTCTTATTCCAGTCAGATAATAATTTCCAGACAAAAATTACTGAGATGGATAAAAATTGCTGGTAGGCGGCAACAGTATAAACATCCAAAAAACAAACAAACAAACAAACAAAAAAAAAACCCAAAGAAGTGTTGGTGTTATCCAAAAGTTAAACACAGCAAATCCAGGAAATCAGAATTACTGTATTTTAAAGAAAACCCCAAAGTAAAAAAAGGCAGTTTTGCTTATCCAAGAGACTTTGCTTTCTCCTGTAGTGGTGCCTAACAAACGTCATACTTTAAGAATAGCTATAGTGGTCCGAACAAAGATCCAACAGAGAGCAGTGTGAAGGGGAAACATAAGTTTATGGGGAAGTGAAAGGGTAAGGCATATAGAACACAAGCAGAGTGATCTATAGGATCATGAGAAATGATCCTTGATTTTGAAAAACAGACTGGCACTGATTTAGTTACTTGCTTCCTGTAAATCCTGCAGTATCATGTGACTGCTGTAAGCATTGTAGCTTGGGCATATTGACCTGCTAAATAAATCAAGTGAGAGTGGGGCTTTTTCACTGTCTTTATGTCGCTCTGTTTTCCTCATATACCCTCCTTTTCTTTGTCACAGCTATCCAGAAGGTTTTGGGGTTGATGTGAAACCCAAACTTGCTTCGTATCACCAAATTTTCCTTGCTCCCAGTGAAGAGGAGAAGGGCAGCCTGCCTACTCCAGATGATGGTAATCTATGGCAGTTGGTAGCTTTGGCTTACAGGGCAGGAAAATGCCTGGCCTAAACATCCACCAGAGCAGCTGTGCAAGTGCTGCTTAACAGAGTGAGAAAAGTTGTGCTGAAAATGATTTGCCTTATACTGCATATTTTTATCTAAAATTCAGACTCCGTCTTCTCAGAAGTAAAAGATTTCAGTTCAGAGATCTCTTTTTCCCTCATGGTGGCCATTGTCAATGCCCAGCTCTGCTACTTTTGGCTCAATTTCTTTTTTCTGAGACCCAATACTGAGCTTGAAGTCCATATCATGCACGGGAAGAAATATTTGGCAGTTCTAGGAGAAGATAGTGAGTTGGAGTGAAGAATTTTTGGGTTGGATTCAGTGTGTGGACTGTCAGTTAAACCATATTGCATAGGGATGCTCAATTTTTGTATCCTGAGTTGGTGCTAATGCAACCAAATTGATATGATTTACAGAGAGAGTCAGCAAAACAGCTGAGCACTTGTAGAACAATTCATTGCTGTTCCAAACTGTTTGAGTTGTCTACCTTCCTCCCACTGTTTGTAATGACATTTGACAGTATAAAATAATGTCCTCTATGTGCTTTAGCAGTTTATGTAAGATATTAAAGATCATCAGACTTCTGATAGGGTTTTTCAAGGCAGAACCAGGTAAAATCATCTGTCACTCCTACTCATTTTAATCAGGGAGTTGAAATACAGCAAAAGAAATGTCTTACTGCTTCCTATATTAGATGAAATAGACTGGCTTAGAACCTATGCAGCTAATAAAGCGGAGTAACTCCACCAATCCTAGCGATTATTCTAGATCAGTGCTGTTCCAAATGAGATGTTTTTGCTTTGTCTGCTGCTTGACTTCTTGCACAAAAACAATGATTCTTCATTTGCTGTTTCCTTTTTTTCTAGTTCATCAAGAGATTCTGAGAACAGTAGAAATCATCTGGAAGCAGCTCATTACTCAGAGGCGGCAGGCTCTGGAGGACACTTACAAGATGGATGTCTCTGTAAAAGGAGGCGACAAAGAGAGGGAAATGAAGATAACTGAGATCACCCCTCTATGGGAAGAAATGATGACAAAAGCTTGGCAACACTTCATAGGTCTCTGTTCTTTCATGGAGCACTTACTGAAGTGAACAAAGGCATTGCAGAATAATGGAAGGCTCTTGATTCTTGGTTGTGCTCTTAGTCTGCATGTCACTTCTAGACAAAACAGATCATCATTCTCTATTCCGGTATTGTGATTAGAGAGATGTTTTCTGTGTCATGCCTCAGCCCTTCTTTAATCTTCTGGTGATGATTTAAAACTAATACTTTACTACAAGGCAGAAAAATCTCCTCAGACAGTCATATCCCATGGGAGAATTTGACTAGAGGGAGGATATTTAAATGAAGAAGGACATGGCAATGTGTGTAGCACTTCAGGGATCCAGGGCTGCTGTGGATGTCTTGACACTGGTCCATAGCAGACCTCGATTAGGTTTTTACATAAAGACTTGAAAAATACATGTTAATTCAATGACCCTCTTATAAATAGGACAGACTAGCTGAAGTGTGGCTCTGTCATTTTGTTGCAGCTTGTATAATATTTTTACAAACTCTGCACTTCCCCACAGCTTTTGTAATATGTTTACAAACTCTGCACTTCCCTGTGGGTTCACCTTCAAGTCTTACATGCTCTTATTTATCTTTTCCTTTTCTGTTCGTTCTTCTGGACCACAGCATCTGAAAAGAAAAGTCTCCAGAGTAAAGCAGGGCCAGGCCTGTCACAGAGCAAGCACAATTCATGGAGTGAAAGCCTCTCTTCAGCAATGAAGTTGATGCCTGGACGAACCACAAAGGAAATAGGGTGCAGAACGGAGGTAAAGCATGCTTTTTTTTTTTCTTTTTTTTTTCCTCTCTTTTTAGGCTCTGTAACCTGCTTTTGAAGGGTTCTGGAAAGCTTGTCTGGACTGAATCCTCTGTGTATGTCTCCTGGCATGTTTTCTTGAAAATTACAGACACTTATTGCTGTTAAGGCTCCTTTCCTAGACTTTAAGAACAGAAGAGACAATTATGAATGATTTTGTTTGACAATCTGGATAGCAGGGGCCAGAAAGCTTCACTCAGGCTTTGCCTAAAGGTGTGATTTGAGCCAGGGAGGTGAGAGCATGTTATTGTGAAGATGCAGAGTCAAAGTTAAGCTCTGCTGGATTCTTTGAGGCCAATTCAGATGTCTTTGCACTGGCACTGCGAGCTTTCAGGAGCACTGGGCAGATATACCTACATGACTAACTAGTCAGCTAGAGTTTTTTACATTGGTCTCAGCACGTTGCTGCTGGAGCTGACATGGTTGAGGAATAATTTTAGACAAACAGTCCATAGGTAGTGTGATTTCATAGCTCACCTGAAGTGGCATAACTTGATGCTTCCTAGAAGCTCTTAGACTTTCTACATGCATGTGTAAATGTTTCTACTGGGAATCCAGTTTCAAGCAGGAATGTAATCTCAAGATCTGCACTTGGAATTGCTGATGGTTATTGTCTGGTCATCTAGATGATGATTGTATTCCTCTTGCACCTCAAATTAGTTACCTAAATCCTGCTTGTCAGTGTAGTCTGTTAATTGTATTACTTCTAAGGAACTGAAGTCCCAGCTGGGAAGGTACATGATTATGTCCATAATTTTAATTAAATTCTGATGTGCTTAAAGTTTGGCATAAACTTCATCAGCTTTCTAAATAAGAGTCAAGAAGGTAAGTTTAAAAAATCAAAAATAGAACTGGGGTGATGCACCTTTATAGTGGGCAGAGTGGAGAATGCAACAGCCAGAAATCAACAAATTGAAGGTTTGGAAGCCACTGAAATCCCACTTCATGAGCTATTTGTGGTAGCAACCTTCATCTTATGATGTGAACAGGGAAGTGTAAGTGTGGCTGTTAAACCAGATAGGTGTGCCCTGTTTATCTGGGCAGAAATCTGATGTTTGTTTTCAGTCTGTGGCTCTGATGACAGAAGTGTTGGTGCCTAATGGTCTAGAGATCGACATTTACTTTCCTCATTTGCTGTAGTCTTTTATTTGATGTTGGATAGGTTTCTGAGTCTCATTGAATTCTTCTGCTAGCTGTAAAAGGGGGGTGATACATCAACTATAAGGATACTCTAAGGATGCATGTTTTATTGTGTGATATACTTAGACATTACAGCAGTCAAAGCTATAGTATTTGTCATGCTGTAACAAGAAGCCACTGTCATGAACTGGAATGGCTTTATGCTGGGCGCTAGGCACATGCAGAACTAAAATGATACTTGACCTGAAGAACTTAGGTAGGCAGTCTAAACACAAAGTATTTATGCAGCCTTTTTGCATGAGGCCTGGTTATAGGACTTAAAAGGAAAAAGCACCTGGTGCTTGTTTCTGCTTATGTGGGTAACAGCAAGGAGTTGCTGGCTTTGCTGCTGCTTTTGGCTTAATATCACTAGGCGAACCTTTTCCTTCAGATGCTGTATTGGGAGAAAGGATCTTATATTCCTATAGTACTGTCCTTTACTTTTCTACTCCCTGTTGAAGATTAAAGGTCCAAATTTTTGTTTAGCCTCAAGAGATAGGCGGACAAGTGTTTATATATAAAGCAGTTGGTCTGGAGTATATGCAGCATTCATGCTGCCACCATATATGTTCTTAGGCATTCATTGAGAGAGACTATAAAGCTGGGTTATTTTTTCTATGATTGAGCTCAGCCTTCTTGTTTGAGACAGAGGCCTTTTTCCGTGTTTTTGGTGGACATTTGTCCAGAACACAAATAAGTACCAGTTAGAAGTTGCTTCTTCTGTACCAGTTAGAAGTATATCGGGGCTGGAGCAAGTGGCTTTGGGGTAGTGCTGCATTGCACTGACAGAATAGTCAGAGCTTCTGCCTGTGCTTAAGCACTGAGCATTCCAGTGTTAATGCACTGCCGAACATGTCGAAGGCTTATTTCTGCTCTTTAAGAGACAGTGTAAGTCTGTCACAACTTCAATTTAGGGAGTCTTAATTTCTAGCTCAAGCTGTGAAAAATTGCAGCTTTACCCCCAGAGGTCACTGATTCTTTTCCAGGTGTGTTGGTCAGGAAGGCTGTGATATCCAAGTAACATGTCTGATAGCACTTAACTCAGCAACAGTTCTTTCCTTAGCGTGCCACAGCATCTTTCTCGTTCCTTAACTTTGCTACTTACAGAGCAAGTTCTTCCCAGGTACGTATGTAGTGTGTGATGTCATACTGCAAGAGCATCAACTATTTGCCCTGGGGTCTGTTTAATTATTTTTTAAAATTAATTTTGATTATTACAGCTGATTACACCTCAGTGAGCAATGTAATTGATATTTGTAAATGTATCCCAAGGAACATTTTGTACAACATGCTTTTTGCTGTTGAAGGTTAAAGACTCCGTTATTGGTTTTTCCCTAAATATGCCCACATCATTAGTTCCTCCAGTGAAAAGGTTGCCATCTGGAAAAGGCAGCACGGAGACATTATTCAGGCACAAGTGCATGAAATTGGTGTTTTTGCATCTTCTGTCTCTCTCCTGCAAGGGAGCGGCTTGTAATTAAAGGAGCTGGGTTTGGCAGAAACATTATTCATTTGGTGTTATTCCTTATCATGTCAACGACTGACAGCTCCAGAGCTCTGATAAATTGTTCCTCTCAATGAGATGCAAAACTACAATTCCAAATGTTCGTCTCCACTCTCTGCTTTTCTCCTATCCAGCCGATCTTTGAAAGAGTTTGCTGCACTTTTCAGACAGATAAAATATAAAGGAAAAGAAGCATTTCTTTGCTACTCCATAGCCCTCTTTCTTCATGAACTTCACAAGCAGGGTGCCAGGTGGGATTCTTATTATTAAGGGAAGTTACAAGTTACATGAAAAGTCAATGGAATTCATGCTTCTAACTCAGTTACAAGCTTCTGCAAATTTCATTTACAGTCTTATTCTTACTGAAGTTCCTTGGACTTCAAGAATCTCTCTACCTTGAGCAGGATTTGGTTCTTGATGTGGTGGCTGCTGTACCAATAAAGAAAAAATGGCTTAACTAAGGGTTGGTAAATGAAAATAGTGACTAATTAGGATAGTATCAAAATGTTTATAATGGAAAGCAAATGGGTAACGCTGAGGGGTGGCTGGAATTTGATTCAATGTCATATTAGGGCCTCTTCATTTCAAATGTAGCTATTGGGGAGAAAGATGGGTGATGTGTAAGAACTCTCTCCTATTTATGCTTACTTTCTTATTTCTTTCTAAATTTCAAGAAATGCTAAGTCTTTTCAACTATTTGAAAAATTAGAGCAACATCATTTCTAAGTCTGGTAGTAAGCTAGTTGGGCTAATATGCTTTCACTTGGAATGCCAAAATTAAAAGCTATGTATTGTGTGTAGAATACAAACAAAGTATTTTCTATGCTGAGAACAAACTGCAAGCATTAAAACTGTCTGATGTTATTAAATCAAACTTAAATAATGAGTTTCTTGCACTATCATTTCACATTTAAGGAATATTGCCAAATGTTAGCTATGTTTAAGCAAACAAAAGAGAAAGTGGCCCAACTTGCAGTGGATGCTGAGCACTTGTTACTGCTTATTACAATACTGCTTATTCCAGTGGAGAGTGTGAACACTCATAAGCTCTGTGCACTGGAGTACCTTTGTCAGATGCCTACAATTGGAAATGATGACTGTAACCTTTATCTAGGGGTCTTATTTTTGACCTGTCTTTAGTGATAGTAAGTTTAGCAAGTACTATAGTGTGATTTTTGCTTCCTCTCAAGCATCTTCTGTGTTCCTTAGAGAAAAATCTTCAGATACTGGCTCCTACCTTTGCTGCTGCTAGTTATGGACACAGGTCCTACAACAAAGGGCACCTGACTGAAACACTGAGATAAAAGGAAAAAGTAGAAATATAAATTAGAGAAAAGCTTTAAAACATAATCATAAATCATTTTCAAATAATAATCCTTGCTTTTACTCAGTTAAACACTGTTGTTCCTAATTGAGGAGAACCTCCTGATAAAGTTGGGAATGATGCAGGAATTCAGGCTGGATTTCAGAGCTTTGCTCACCAGAAAGAAGAAAAAGGTTGGTTAGTGGGATATTAATTCTTTTCATTTATTGACTGGAAAAAGGAGCTGAAGCAGTAGTAGTGTTTGCTGAGGAGAAAAAAAAATCTATTAACATCTATTAACTCTTTCCCTGTTGTCATTTACAAGGAAGCAAGAGTGCTTTTGAGACCTGATCTTGAAATGGGGGGGGGGGGAGAGAGTTCACTTTAGCCAAAAAAAAAAAAAAAGATTCACTTTAGCAAAGGATCTGACTCCACATTCCTGCTGTACTTTTACTCAGGGTCTCCAATACATCAGTGAAGCCGAACACCATTCCTTGCTATTTAGAGGACAAATATTGGAATTGGAGAACAAATGCAACTGTGTTTCACCTTGTCTGCCTGAATCCCTTTGCATCCCATGGTATGCTCTGAGCCTTGTCTAGAACATATGAACACTCAGAAGAGCCTGATCTCATTTTTAGGAGGAGAGGGGTAACATACTCTGTTAGTTGCTATCTTGTACTCTCTTGGAAGTCTGAGTAGCCATGCAGGAGCAAGAGGAGCATTGTACAAAGACTTTTCCTTAGGGCTTGCAGATGACAGAGTTGGGTAAATCTGCCAGTGGAAGTATCTGTAAGACTCCTGAATACATCGAAAAGGCTTCCAGTCCATTAACTGTCCTGTTTCAGAATAAGCGTTTTGATCCTTACCCCTACTTTTCCCCTTTCTCTTTCCTTCCATCTTGCTCTTGGAATCTACAATACCTATATTTAATTCTGAGGTTAGCAATAGCTAACTGGTGTTGGTTTTGGTCTCCTTTAAAAACTACAAGAGCCAGAAGGGACTATTACAATAACCGTATTTCAGTAAATTGTAAATCAGTCAACACTTCCTACCATGCAGAATGTCCTAAGGTTCTTCCTGAGGACAGGTATCTGAGCAGGGTTACCAGCACCTAGCTTTTAATTACTGCAAGACACTGACTCAGGGCTGTAGGTTGTTCCCTTTAGAGAAAATACAGAACCTCCTGAGTCTTACAGCAGGCCTGAACATGCCCTCCTGTTTTCATTCATTAGTTGCGTTCCTCTATGCCAGAGGGCTGAAAGAATGAAATAGAAAAGGTCTTTTTTTTTTTTTTTTCCATCTCAGTCTCCAGACTGATGAGGTTAACAGAAACCTTCTAACTTGCAATTGCATAAACAGAAACTTCACAGGAGCATTCTGGTCAGCAAAAGTACACTTGTGAAGATAATATTTACATACATACACACACACACGCATATATATATATATATATAGTGCCAGGATCTAATCTCCTCTGTGGTGATTTTGTCATGCTGTCAGTTGCCAAAGAATTTCTCCTAGTTCAAGTGGTATGGGAGAATGCAGCCTTTGAACTTGTAAGATGTTTGAGCAGTTTAATAGATAGCTTTGTTTCTGTTTTGTAGGGTATCTTTGACTCTCAGCATGTCCCTCTAACATGTCACTCCAGAATTAATGGCAGAAAGCATTTAACAGCGTAGCTTTAGAAACTTGAAAATAGTAGGTGTGAAATGTGGCATGGCTGAGAAGTGTTTCATTTTCCTTAGCTAGCTTTTCAGTAACAGCCCTCTTGTTCTTTCTTTTGCAAGCAACAGCCAGATTGTTAAACCCAAAGTAAATCTATAAAGGGTGGGTGCATTAATGTGTTAGCAACAGCTGCTCTTGGCTCTGAGCGGATAACTCTGAAGTCATGAGCCCTCAGAAAAGACCTCTTGGCTGTGACTGAAGTCACTAATGGAGACAGAACCCATTTCAGCTGCTTCTGAATATTTTTCCTGATTTTTGAGCAGTGTGATATTTTAATATTCTCAGTTTTAATGGTGGCTAAGCAGTCCTGATGCATTTGCTGAAAAGAACGCGGAAGCTCATTAACTCATTTAGGAGAGCAAATTGTTTGCCCTTACCTTATTGTTGAGGGAAGAGTACGGTGGTATGGCCACAGACCACTTTAATTCTGCAGTTTTGTAACAACAGATATCCTTGATAAGGGTAACAGCAAATGTCTCTTGGACAGGCTTCACTAGAAAGTTATTTATCAGAGTTCTGTCTTTTTGATTAGATTCCCAAGAGGAAATATCATCTCAAATCTCATGGAATTAATGTTTCTTTTCAAGTCCAAGACAGACTGAGATGTGTTTCAAATGACATGTTATTTCAAAGTCTTTAGAATTTTTCCTTATTTTTAGATTTACAGGACATTTACTTTTTAATATCTTACATTTGTTATACTCACCAGGCTTTTCTCTTAGACTAGAATCTAAAAGAGTCATTGCTACAGAAAATAGCTTTTGCTTGTTACATCAAAGACCATAGATGATACTTTCCGTAGCCAGAGAAAAATTTTAAATTTTCACGTATAATCTTCACTGAGATATTTATATATTTATGTACAAACATGTGCGCGTGTGTATATGTGTATGTATATACACCTGCATGTGTATGTATGTTTACACAAACACATATGTATATATGTCTGTGTGTATATATACATGAGTATTTGTATATATATTTATATACACACACTGCTCATATACCTAACAGCTCTATTACTTCAACTGTGGGGATGATATGTTATATTTTGAGAAGTATTTGGGCATAAAATTTCCATTGGGAGTTGAGTTGCTAAATAAGGGTATAGGCTTAAATTCCTTCCTTGCTGGGAATGTAAATTTCTCCATGCAAACTAACAGGAGACTTTTTAATGTGCTTTGTACAGTGCTAGGACTGACTTACCTAGTGCGTACAGTAACTGCATCACAGATGCAGAATCGGCTTGAGTCCTGTCTAAGGAAGGACTCACTCCTGCAAGCCTATCAAGGGAGAGCACTGGGGCTTCATTTGCTCCTACTTGTCGACCTTGCTTCATGTGTATTGCAACCGTTTTTACTGGGTTCGTGTTGGGGTGGGATAAGGGGGAAAAGTGACCCATTCAGAACTAGTCTGCCTAGGTCATGTTCCCAAAGTTTTGGGTCAGGTATCTGTGTGCAAAAGTGTGTTTTAGAAGGTGTTTTAGTTTTAAACAGAGTTTTTCAAGAAGCGTGTAGTGTTGAACTGGAAGAATGATAGTTTGTCTCTAGACCCCTATTAGGGCATAGAAGATTCAGTCCCAGGATGCTGAAACAGTTAGCTCAAAACGCCAAGTTAGTGGGCTTGTTGACTTCTCCTGTAAGAATGAAGCTTTATCTCTACTTGACTGACATGAATTTAGGACTTAACCGTAGTCACCCAAGACATCAGTGGCAAAGCTAGCAGCCGAATACAGTGCTCAGTAATGGGCCAGTACTTTCAGCTGCTTCTTTCCTGCATCATTATTGCACCTTCCAATAACTGACTCTGAAGGCTATACTGACCAACATGTTTTTTTTTTTTTTTTTTTTTCCGTCTATACTAGACCCACTGCATCAGATGCAGAGAATATTTTGTTTAATGTGGGGAAGATGTAGGGCTGTGGGGTAATGAAAAGGAGAGAGAGGTTGAGCAAAAGTAATTTGCTTATTTATGGAAAACATTTGGGATGCAGAAGGGACAAGCTGAACATAGCATTTCCCTGTGGTTGAAATGAAGAAGCTATTTGAAACATCACAATTATTGTTTAAACAAATATCTTTCTCACCGATCACTCAGTCTTTTATCAGCTTTTCACATTAACGGAGTTAAAACAAGCAAACATTTAATGATATTTCCTTGAGAAGTGCATCATTTGTGTAACATCTTTATCTTAATAATAGAAGGATAATTAACATCACTAATTATCTAATTAAGTTCATTAAGCATCTACCAACAGTGCACTGTGAAGTTGACATTATGTTCTACTGTCAACAAATGCTTTGATTTCTTAGGAAGTAATTAAAATGTAAATTAGCATGCTATTAAATGCACAAGGGAAGTTTGGAATCAAATATTCATTTCCAAACTGCTCATAGTGCACATTTTTTTTTTACTTGAATGAAAGCAGACACTTTGCTATTAATGATGTATATTAAACAATTTCCATTATAATATTATTGTCCTGTTTAATAACTGATTCAAAGCTAAATTAGTGTGCTGCAGCAAGCTGGAAAAAGTTTCTTTAACTTTGAACAAAGAAATTTTTATGTCCTCTTAACCAGATATTTGAGATGTTCATTTATCATTTTCAGGTTACTTACAAGATTAAAGGAAATAATTCAATAGCTTTGCATTTTATGGTTTTATGTAGTTCTTAATTTCTTACCTAGTCTATTGACCTATCTGACTTAGAGTACAAATCATCAAACTTTCTGAAATGCATGAGAATTCATGCATTGATTGAAGATAACTGTTTTACAGAGAAGTTGAAATAGAAAGGTTGTTTAATGATGAATACAAATTGTTTGACTGAACTAGATTCATAAGCCAGTCACCCCACAGTCTATCCCTTACAAAACCCAAACCCAGTTGCTGCAAAAAGAGGTGTGTGACAGCGCAACACAGAGAAGAAAATCTGTCTTAGTAAAGTTGTTTCCCTCTTGAATTGTATCAGTTGCAGATCATCTTAAGACCTGAAGCACAGTGTGTAATATCCTTCCAAAACTTTCTGTGGATAAATGTATTTAGATAGTTTTTTTCAGTATTTTTAGACTCAGTGACAATCCTGTGGCAGTGAAGTCCCTCCATTTAATGCCACATTGTGTGAAAAGATGTTTTCTTTCATCTGTATCTTTTTTGGCTTTTTTATTCTTGCCTTTTAAGCTAGAGATTGTCTGGTTCAATTTTAAATTCACATATTATAGGATTTGATCCAGTGGAGTTTAATATTTAAAGTTGTTGGCATTGAAATCTCATCTTTCAAGAGCTGTTGGTTACACACTTTTATTTTCAGAGATCATGCCAAATGAGTTGAATTGTGTTGATGCGGATGAAAGCAGAGCTTTATTTGGATCTGGAGAAACCCTAGAAACAATTGCTAGCAACTGAAACAGAATTACTTTTCTTTTTGCTACATATATAGAAAGAAAAATCATTTTCCTATTTTTTTTGGTTCAGTTATGTCTATTTTAAGCAGGAATTTTGATGTAACATTTCCTTTACAATAAGAAGAAAATTATTTGAATTAAACTGCTCTATGTATGGATTGTTTTGATTTGACAACCTCAAAAGGTATTTCAAGTTGAATTAAATTTTCATTTTGTTTTCAAATGTTGAACCGAATAAACATTTTCATCCTCTATTTCCCACATGAAAATCATTTCTGATTATTTTTTTTTTTTTGTTAGTAATCAGGTTGTTCTATCTTTTCAAAGAAAAAGGATGCAATTTTTTTCATCCACACTATTTTTAATAGAATTTTTTTAAAGGAGAAGAGTTATGGCCAACTTTACTTATGAATAGGTTAAGAGTTTATATATGGTGTCTCTTTTTCCATGCAGGATGCAGGACAGAATGTGTATGGGAGTCCAGGTGCCAGCTGGAGAATTGACTGTGAAATTCTGTGAGAGAGCAGGGACCTGAAAATAGCTAGAACTGTGAACAAGATGGCAATATGTCCAAATAAAGAACCGGAAATCAGGAGAAGTCCTGGAAATCTCTACCAGATGAAGTTAACGATTCCTCTTAGATGAGGACATTGGTAGCTAGCCTGTGCAGTTAAAGGGGGGAAGTGAGGCCTCAAGAGTTGAATATTTTATCTCCAAGTCACAGAAATCATTCCCAGAGACAGGAATGAAGAAAGGTGTCTCATCTCCCAGTGTGTGGGTATGGGTTTTTTTTTGTTTGTTTTTCTTTTTTTGTTTTGTTTTCTTTTGCTATTAGGAGATGACTGACTTGTTCTTGTAGGAATTCATCTTTAGTGATACTAGCTTCTGTAGGAGTGTGCATGTATGTGTATACATACATATAAATCGTTGCTGTAGAAGCAGAACTATTTCTGTGCTGCTGGAGTTTAGCTGATAAATACAGAGTGGAAGTCTCATCACGTGTACATCATACTTCTGGTTTATCTTCTTGAAAGCCACCCCTGTGTGCGGGTGCATTTATGGCACACTGAAATATGGAGCTTTTTCTCATTAAGTTTGCTATTCCCCAGCCAACTGGCAATGCCAGGAATACATCCATGATCCTTAGGAGCAGTTGGCACTGTGCATTAGCCTCCTAGCGGGTTGAGGCACGAAGCTTACTTGCAACACTTAACTGCTGGAACTACAGTCTGTTGAAAAGCTAAATGAATTTTGGCAAAGTAACAATAACATCCACATGGTGATGACAGTGTTGTGCTTCATAAGAGCCTGCAGACATCCCTTAGTGTGGAGAGTGCGTACTAAGGACTAGGGCAAAGTGCTCTTTGATCTGCTAAGAAAAATGTTATCTGTCTTAGCTTAATGTTTATTGCTTGGTGACTAATGAAACAATTTTTCTCCTTATGAATTAAACTTAAGGGCTTCCCAGTGCATAGTCAATTACTTGAAAAGCAGTTTGGTCACAAAATGGATGGCTTATCATTTGCACTGGATAACAGAATATCTGGCCTCCGATTCACCATCCCTGTTAGATTTAATACCAGTGGCAGATTTGGTTGTTGCTGGAGGTAGTAACTTTATCCCTTGCAGCTGAATACAACGGGGTTGGTGAGTGAGGAGACCTCAGTCAGCTCTATTTAGTATAACTTGAATTCTTCTCTGTCAAAGAGCCCTGCCAGCTATAACTCTGTCCTCTGCTTGTGAGGCTGTTTGGAAAAAGGGCGCGTGTGACAACTGAAGTGGATATGACTATCTAGTTTCCACACCTCAAAGGAGTTCAGACTGAAGCACACTGCTGCCAGTCTAGCTCTGTAACTATTCAAGTCATAGCGGTTCAGGAATTCTTCGTTGATTTATACAGTCACCATCTAAAACCAAAAATAATTAATCTCTTTTTGTGAGAAAACATCTGCTGCCTGTCTTGGTCCACCCACACTGTGGGTGGCAGGAGATCTCACTCTGGCTAGAGAGCGCAGCCCGGAGGATGGAGCTGGGATATGGGGCTGCTGTGAAGGGCAGTACGGCACCCCAGGCGCATGCCATTCAGTGTTGAACTACTGTGAGACATACAAAACTGAAAATAAATATAAACTGGCTAAAACTGAAGAATTCACCCTTTGTAGAATGACATTTTCTCAATATTATTTCATTAAAGATGCAACCTTTCTGTTTAATTTGAAATGGGAAGGATGGTGTAAATATCAAACTTACGTTAATATCTCATATGACTTTTCTCATTCTAATAATTCTAATTTTCTGTTAACAAATTTTGCACTTATCTCCTACAGAGGTTTTAGCATGTTTAGGTGCTGTTGTTAAAACATCTAAGTATTGCATGTGTATTTGTGAGTTTATGTCTTAAAGACTGAGATAAAAGGCAAATCTAACCCCTCAGTAATAGACTCTGTATGTAAAAGCTGCAAAAGAAAGTGACTGATACTGAAAAGAAGGCAGTTTTGTTAATACTTAAACTCTGCTGCAGAAGCGGAGTCTGATAATAACACTAAAAAGACATTTTACCTGTAAACCTCCTTTACTTTAGATATCAGACCCATAAACGTTGGGGTAGTTTCACCCCCGGTCTCTTGTTCTTTCATAAATATGACTATAAATGGCCTCATTAGTCAAGCCTGGTTATAGCTATGATGTTGGCATCTTTGTGGTTTTTATAAACAGGAACTAGATTTGATACTTATTTTCTGTGAACATATCATAGGAAATCATGAAAGTGTTGCATTGCTTAAATGTAAGTATATGCCCAAACATATTCTGAAACACAATGTGATTTCTTGAGCTGAGGCCATCAACTTTGATTTTGCCATACACAGAATCAAAGTTGATTTTGCCATGCACAGCCTCTTTGCCCCGTAATGTGTATGCTATTTACGTGTGCTTTTTCTGTGCCCCTAAGAGAACCTTAGCTACTGTTCTGTTTTTCTGCTATGTCCTTTCTAAAGTTCTTTCTAAAAACCCAGATTGTGTGAATAGCTGTAATCAGATCAAAAAGCCTTCCATACAGATTTGTGACAGCCAGGTTGGGAGGAATAAGGAAGGGGGACTTTTCCAGCAGTATGAGATCTAATATCTGTCAAATCAACTGAGTTAGAATACAATATGGCACAAATAATGTAAGACCAGACACTCTAGAAGAGATTCCCAGATTAGTTTTTAAAGTTATCCCCCTGCTACAGTGTACCATCACCATGTACATCCTCTTCATCCACTTACGAAGTTTCAAATCAGTTTAGGTTGTTTTTGCCCTATCCCCAACCTCCTTCCACCTAGTTGTAGTGGCAGGATATTCCAGAAACTCTCTTGCCTTAATTTCCTTTTCTGTAAACTGGGGATAAAGACACTGACCTCCTTGAAAAGGACCTCTGAGATGTGTTGATGAAAAGTACTGTACAAGAATAAATATTTTATTACAGCTGCATTGCTGTATGAATGCTCTTACCATGTATACGTGTATATATACACATCTAAATATTTATAATACTTATTTAGCTCAGAAGAACTAAAGTCATAGATTTATATCACTAGTTCTAGTCCTCATCAACAGAGGACTTAAGCACACGCTTCAAAATATGCCTGTGAGTATTCTCACTCTCGTCTATGGGACTATGCACTTTCTTGAATTGGGCTGGTACGCTTGGCACTTTGAGGGATTGGGATACTTAGAAGTGCTCCCCTTGACTCTTCCAAATCCAAAAATATTTTATATTCAAGTTTGTTTATTAAGAACACATACACGTGCGTGTGGGAGGGGGCCTGTTCTGGAATACAACACGTAGGCTTTAATTCCCTAAAGTCTCAAAACATGGCTCTCCACTAGCATAATGTTTCTTTCCTAAAGAGCTGTGGCGTCTATGTCATGCAATGTGTGTTTATTATGGCAAGCCTGAATATTTATGGACTGTGGGAGTGTTAAGTGATATATTAAAAAAGAAAAATCAAGCATAAAATATTCCAGAGCTCAACAGCGAATTGTTAACTTAACTCACACCTCTTAACTTTTTCTATTTATAATCATCTCTTATTACAAACAGCCCTTCAGTTGCTTTATTGAAATGAATTATAGAAAATCCAGTCTCTGGATTTTTTTGGCATATCTGTGTGCCAGCATTTTTCTCCTTGCTTGTTTTACCTTTCCTCAGTTCTAATCACTTTCTTTTTTATTTGCATAAGGTCTCCATACAGCCTCAGAGGAAAGGCTTTTTGATTTTTGTTGTAATAGTGGAATAGCTTGTAAATTCCATCATATTTTCAAGCTATAAATATTGGCTAGGGAATCTGAGGCAGCAAAATGACCTAGTTCTACTTGCAACAAGTGCCTAGTCTGCGAAATAAAGACATAAAGCGTGGTACCATACTCCGATTTTGAGGCTAAGATGGCTCAGTATGGCCTCTTAATCTGATCTTCCTAAACACAGGTTGTATTTCTAACATTGACATCTACTTTTCTGTAGATGACACCCAAACCTTGTTTTATGCCATACAGTATTAAAAATTACCAAAGTCAGTGTATCCCTTCTTGTTCAAGATGAATATTATAGTGTGGTACTGTTGTATTTAACTTACTGCATAAAGTGTTGCCATTTGAAAGGATAACTGTTTACAATGTGTGATTTTAGGTTTTTTATTTTTAAAATAGAAACTGTTTATTTGTAATAAAGTACAAATTTTCTACTAGTTGTTCATTAAATATTTGTCCAGTTATTCTCACTGAACATTTATTCTGTCTTTACTGAAACTTTTTTCTGGTTATGTTTTGCTCTGTTACAGTGATCTCCAATTTTATTAGCTCTTCATTTCATTTTATAGCTAGATGCTTTTTTGTAGGGATGATCATCTTGGAAATGTTTATCTGGTTGAAGATGGCTAGCTATAGCACATTTGGAAGCCTAAATGGTCAGTCTTCAGTTAACCAGAATTGACTGGCAAGATTTGTCCCTTTTAGGACCCTGCATGTGTTTCAAAGTCTTGGAGCCAGGTCAGGGAAATTGATCAGAATTTTTCAGTGTGGGCTTTGACCTTATCTGGTCTGATCAGTGACCACAACTGAAATACAAAGTGTGAACAGCTTTGAAACAGCTGCCCGTAGAGCATTGACCTGGCCTGAACAGCCCATGAGTATCTGTAATGGTTGCTAATACATGGATGACTCTGTTATCTGTTTTAAATGGCTTTTACCCTATGTCCACATAAAGCTGGACTCTCGACTCTCTTGTACTGAGTCTGGCTCAACAGCATAGAGATGTTATTGCCTTCTAGGTCAGTCTTTATGGGAGTTTTATATGAATTATGGAATAGTTTTGTGAGGCCACAACTGTGATTACAGGTTTAATGATGCTTTAAACAAACAAAAATGTAATGACTTTCATCAGTGTAAAACAGGAGCTTCCTGCAGGGAAACACCAATAAATGTGACTTCACGGCAGGGGTACAGACCTGGCTGGCAGCCAGCAGTAATCAGCACACCACGTAGACCTTGTGTGTTAACTTAATTATAGCACAGCACAAACAGCAGCTAGGCAGTTTACTGTGAGGAATCACTGCCTGCATGGCACAAAGTCCGTGCATTTAAAAGTTACCCATCTGATCCATGGCTTTAGGTAGTGAGAGACTGGGACTTTCATGGCCAGCTCAGCTCAGTACTGTGGCTCACTGCAGTCTGATTTACTGACTTTTGTCAGAATCCTTTCAGGGAAACTGGTGAGAGCAAAAGCCTTTGCATAGCAGTGGGGATACTTTGTAATCTCTCCTTTATAAACTCTGAACAGTTTTTGCCTTCCTTGCTGCTACTAATCCTCAGAAATTTGTCAAAGGAACAAATTCTTCTGGTACTCTTTGCAGTGTGGATGGTGATTAGCTACCTTGACTCCTTTTCTTTCCATCTTATAGCTTTGGTGTACCTTTTGCAAGTTCCTGGAAAGGAGCAGCAATCTCTTACTGTCTTCAAAATAATCTTCAAGTAAGGCTGCATCCTCCCTGCATGTGTTTGGCATGTGGAATGGATATTTGTGCTTATGTGGATGTTAGTGTGACTACTGGGATTCTGTGCGTTTTGGTAGTGCTTAGGAGCATCATCCTGAGTCAGGACCCCAAGTGCTGTACATTCGGGAGAAGAAATAGTTGCTCTTCCAGCAAAATTTTAGTTTGGAAGATATTAAAGCAAATGCATCCAGAAAGTGAAAAATGACATCTGGTAGTTGTAATAAGAGAGCTAGAACCTTTCTTCAGGAAAGATCCTGTCAAGCAGGAGAATTTATACCTGTGACTGTGCTAGTACAAAGGCCTTAGTACTGTGCTCCCCTCAAGGAACTACTCTGTCAGCAATCACATGAAGAGATATGGAGCAGGGGAGGGTATGGACAGGGCAGTTATCTTTATACTTCTGTAGAAACGTGTGAGATGCATCACTGTAGAACAGTCCTGCAAGTGTCAGCCCGTTAAGCTGAATCTTGAGATGGTTCTTCAGCAGTCTTTATGCAGTAAGATGAAACAAGCCATTAGCTTACTTAGCAGTTACTCAGTACTTCAGCTGGACACACAGACCTTCAATACCCTTTGTCTCTAATCAGGCCAAAAATGTCATGAGAACAAGTGCTTTACTTCAAGTCTCTTTGGGACCCAGAAGTTCATACATGGCTAGGAGAAAGGGGGAGCCAACCCAGCCTTTTCAAAGCTGGAAGCTTGTCTTTGATTAAAATTTAACAGATTATTTGAGGAACTAATATGAATGAATATTGTAGGTGTGATTTTGTTCTTACTTGCATAGTGCTGGTTTGGCACCTGAGTGATTCTATTGAGTTTAATAATATTCCTGCAAATCTTTTCAAAAGGGAGGCTCAGATAGGAATTACTGGATGAAATTTTCTGGTTTGTGTTTTGTAAAGGTCTTGGCCCTGTGAAACTTGTCACCCTAAATCTATAAAAATGTGGGTTTCATGAAGTAGTTAAGAGGAGAGCCAAACCATTTTATTTCCCTAGCCCCTGAATTTAAGGATTTCACCACACTGAGCATTTATTCATGATCTTAGCCTGTAGCTCTGTGAGGTTAGGTCTCTGTTTTATGGTTGGAGAAGTAGAAGTTCTGAGCAATTGCACATCTTGCTGAAGAAAAATATAACAGGCAGTTGGCAGAATGGGGAGTGCAACTCATAACTCTTGACAGCAATTCATCAGCATCTTGGACTTGCACAGAGACCCTTTTCCTGAGAAGTTCATTCAAGCAAAATAGCAAATGAAATGTATGAGTGTTATGTGGGTTCACTGTTCTGTGAGTCTAATGTATTCTGGAAGGAAAGGTGGCCAGAAAGTCTTGCCAGATAGCTCTGGGAGACGTGCATTTCCAGAGGTATCCCAGTGGTACTGGGGTTTAGGCCATGTCTGTGCTGTGTAGTAGAGCAGAAACAGTTAGTCTGCCTGTCTCCTTGCACTGGCACAGCTCCACAAGCTTCCACAAACTAGCTCAGAGATCTCTGCATCACATTCCCATTAAGCAGTGTATTTATACTGTTGTTGCTAGTGGACTTAGGCTCCCAAATCTGAATGATGTTTTTGGAAACAGTTGATTTCCAGTCTGCAAAATTGGAACTCTGACCATTCTTTTGTCTGTAGTTTCTATTAATACAGCAAGGAACAGGAATATAGCTACAAACTCTGGATCCTGATCTCAGTTTGAGGTCTCTACAACAGATAATTGTCTTTTATGCTACCTGTAGTACTAACTAATTCACTTCCAAAAGGAGTCTTAATCTCATTTACTGTTCTCTCTCTCTTTCTGAGCAATTCCACTGAGCTCCCAGACGTCGACCATATTCCCTAATTATTCCTGCAAATGGATTAAGAGCAACTAATGCTTATTTCTGCCCCCCTCAGAACTTATACTTGCAGCACCTGGAATTTGTCTGTTCTGATGTTTCTTCTAGGGATTTGTGTCATGTATAGAAAGATACAGAAGAAGTGGGCAGGAGCTGTATGCTTCGTTATACAAGAATCACATACAGGTAAAGAACAGGAATATCATGTGACATGTCTGGAAGAGTATCCTTCTCACATCTTTTGGACTACCGTGAGAGATCAAACATTTCAGAAGTGAGATGAATAAAATGCCTGTAATGGGTGTAGTGGGAATTCTTGGCCCAAGAAAGGTAAAAGCTAGAAAGTCAGTACTTGTTGGTGGCCTCACCACTGAAATGTGATGTGCTTTGTAAGCATCACTCACAGATCAGATTGCAGATCTTCACTTTAAGAGCCTTTTTTAAGAATAAATTATTCCACTTTTACAATAACAGAAATGAATGAGAACTTTGACTTTTTTTTTTAATATCTAGTAACATTTTTCAAGAAGACTCAAGCTCATACCTAGTAAAATCTCACAGGTACATTTATATTTCAAGAGTGGCTATCAGGAAACAAGTTTTTCATTTTTTGAAATACTCCTCTTTCCTTTCGATTGATACTTTAGGGACCCCCCGTCTCTCTCCCCTGTAGACTGTGCTTTCAGTGAACATTTTTGTTGCTGTTTGGCACAGTTTCCAGGTAAACCTGAAGTGAGTAAATCTGAATATTCTTCCATGATGCTGTTCTCCTGGCTCACTGCTTTTGAGTTGGAAATCTAATGAAAAAAAAGCCATTTTCAAGGAGGTTTGAGATTATTATATGCTTATGTTTGTCGCTGTATCTTAACCTGACTTACAGCAACTCCCACAGCACTTTTTCAGTGGTCAGAGACACCTATATTTCCTGGGTCAACAGTGCTCCCTCTGGAGCAGTCCCATCTGGCAGGTTGGGTAGATTCCTTTGGATCAGTGGGGTGATGCCACCACTGGACACATTGGTAGGGAAGTGTGCAGGAGTGATTGTGGTTCTGTCCCATAGATGCTGCAGTGTGGTTACAGCAAAGCAGCCAAGGACTGGATGATACTTGAGGAACAACTTTTCTACAGAAGGGGCCCATGGGGGAATGAATCACGGTCCTTAGATCCACGATGGATTCTTGACTGGTATGAGGGGCCTGCACGAATGAGGAAGAGGATTCAACACACAAGCGCCAGAGCAGCAATGAGGCAAATGAGGAGTGAGGTAGGAAGAACCTGCAGGAGGTGCACAAATCTGCGGCTCTTGCCAATGAGCCCAGAACTCACTCTTTCCTTTGATTCTTGTCATCTGACCTTCAATATGCTGTGCCGTGTGTGGGGAAACTACTGAACCCATCTGCTTTCAAGGAGTAAAGGGTCTGCAACGTGTTAAGCAGCCACAGAATGATTTAACCTCTTTTGTGATATAAGATCTCCTGAGACAGGTGAGAGTATAACGCAGCTGTGCTGTCCTGCTTCTAGTATTTCACAGGTACAGCACTTCTCAATGTGCCCAACAGAGTCCAATCAGAAGGCTGCACTGTCCTGTTCATCTTAAGCATATTAGTAGTGGTAGAACTGGTTATGATCAAAGAACAAGAGCTAGAGTGGTTTGATCTAGGCATTGAACTGTTGATACAGGATTTTGATGACTGCTTTTCTCTGTAGTATCTGAATGTCAAATCCTATGAGCCAGAAGCTGAATGACTTAGTGTATTTTTTTCAGGAGCTTCCAATCTCAATGGCATTTTCACTTCTTACATGAAGCATGAATTATGCCAGCTTTCTGTGGACAGGATTATGAGATTTTTATCCTGGAACTGACTTCATTCACAGATCTCTCTGAGAAAGATAGTCCCTTCCATTTTGCTTGATTGTTGGCATTTATTCCTACTTTAAATTCTTTCTTTAGGTCCTTTCAGATGTATTTATTTGACTCTCCAAGGCATTTATTTGCTGTATAGTTCTAAATCTGTGTTGTGGTCTGTAGCACAGTTCTGTGTTATGTTTACCTGTCTCTGTATCCCACCTTGGTCATACTATTCTCTTTTCAGGTTCTCCTAGCCAACAGAAATGAAACAGCCCTCACTGCTGAAGAAAATCCAGGTAAACATTTAAGGTTAAATTACATGATAGAAGAGAGTGGACACAAAAAGACAAACAGTTGGAATTAGCAGATGGAGCCCTGGGTCAGAATTTAGGCTAAGGAGAAAAACTTACCAGCATTCTGGTTTAAAAGATCACTTTAAGCCTTTTGGACAAGACTGATGTAATTGTTTATATTTATATATTTATATTTATTTATAATATATACTTGTTATATAATTGACTTCAGAATTTGTTGCTCTCATATAGCCCCTGGAAAGATCTGGAAGCAAAAAAGCCATCTTGAAATGATACATAGGGCATCTGGGAACTTGCTAAACTGCAGAAGTGTAGACTCCCCACTTCCTTTGTAGAAACTTCAGTTCTACTTCTAAAATACTATTTAAAACTAGGTGATATATGACTCAGGGAAATAGTAATAGGAAATTATATTAACAGCTGTTTTACCTGCTGGAAAACAGCTCTGCAGAGAAGGATCTTGGAGTCCTGGTGGACAGCAAGTTGACCATGAGCCAGCAATGTGCCCTTGTGGCCAGGAAGGCCAGTGGTCTCCTGGGGTGCACTGGGAAGACTGTTGCCAGCAGGTCGAGGGAGGTGATCCTGCCCCTCTCCTCAGCCCTGGGGAGGCCTCATCTCGAGTCCTGTGTCCAGTTCTGGGCTCCCCAGTACAAGAGAGACATGGAGCTACTGGAGAGAGTCCAGTGTAGGACTATGAAGATGATCAGAGGGCTGGAGCATCTGCCCTACGAGGAACGACTGCGAGAGCTGGGCCTGTTTAGCCTGGGGAAGAGAAGCCTGAGGGGGGATCTTATCAATGTGTACAAGTACCTGAAGGGAGGGTGTCAAGGGGACGGGGACAAACTCTTTTCAGTTGTCCCATGTGACAGGACAAGAGGGAATGGGCAGAAATTGAAGCACAGGAAGTTCTGCCTGAATGTGAGGGGGAATTTCTTCCCTGTGAGAGTGACAGAGCACTAGAACAGGTTGCCCAGAGAGGTTGTGGAGTCTCCTTCTCTGGAGATCTTCAAGGCCCGCCTGGACGCAACCCTGTCTAATATGCTCTAGGTGACCATGCTGAGCAGGGAGGTTGGACTAGATGATCTCCAGAGGTCCCTTCCAACCTTATCCATTCTGTGAAATGACAACCTTCCAGGAATATGGATAAAACAGCACAGAGTAGAAAGAAAGAAAATTAACAAACTATATTGTTTTTCAGGGTTTAAAGCAGAAACATATTTTTCAAAATATGATCGTTATGTCAACATTTTTCATTTTCCAAGGCCAGGTTTTCTATTACAAGCAACATTAAAAAATGAAAGAAGAGTGGAAGTTTGAAATATGGTAGAAAAGTTGATAATTTTTTCACAAGAAAAAAATTTGGAAAATTTGTGAGTTCAGGCAATGTCAGCCAAGTCTCAGGCTGTGGATTTCGGCCGCAGTTATGAGTCCTCCAAGTCAAGCTTCTAGTGTTCGTTGTTGGAGTCACACAGTACTGTTGTATCCTTTTTGCTGTGATATGGCCTAGGAACTAACTGAGAATGGAGTCTGTTGTTCTAGGCTCTGAATAAAACTGAAAACTATCTCCTCATCAAACTTCTTGCAGTCTGCATCAAAAATCATAGGAGAAGGCCCATCACGGGTGCACTGTATGTGTGTCTGTACAGCACTGCATGAATTTGCAAAAGTTGGAGCACAGCTTGAGCAAGTTATTAGTGGATTGTCTCTGCTTGGATTCTTTTAAAGTCCTACTCAGTGCATGTCCTCAAAAGACTGCCATTTTCAGTTCTTCCTAATTTTGTATGAGTAGTTTAACAGCCTCTTTTTTAATTATTTATTAGAAAATCAGCCCAATACAGTGCAAAAATGGGAATAAATTCATTTGATCGACATGATTGAATCCTCAGTGATTACAAGAATTTGATTTAAATTATAACTGACTGCAGGGACCTGTTTTTAGTTCCCTGAACTAAGCATCCTTCCATAGCAGTCACAGATTTTACTGCTGTCTTGCCTGGATTTTGCAGATAAATAATGCTGTTTCCCAAGGTAGAACAGATTGGGTGAAAGTCGAAATTACAAATGCTTTTGGTGTCATCTGGCTGCTACTAAAACTGCAATCTCTTTTCTATTGGTACAGGAAAGCTGATGTTAAATGGAGCAGAAAGGGAGATGGATGAGAAAGGAATGGATTGTAACCAGCTAACATTCTTCCCTGCCCTGCATGAAAGTTTCCATTCAGAAGACTTCTTGGAGCTGTGTGTGGAGAGACAGATTATATTGCAGGAGTTTGCAGACACTGAAAAGGTACTAAGATGAGCTGGAGAATTTTTTTTGTGGGGAGATAGCATTTTATAGGACAAGTTGGATGTGGAGGCCTGTCCGTTCAGTTTAAATTTTGGATTAAGTGGATTCGGTCTACAGTAAGCGTCATCAATACCCGTTTCCTTAGAGCACTTCTAATTTTCCAGCCTTTTTGCAAACTCATATAAAGACTTTTTCTTGAAGAACATTTAACATTAGCTCTTTGAAGCCAGCTGCAAAGATGCTGGGCATGTGTCCAAGGGATTCTGGTACTTGAGAGACAGCATCCTCAGGTTTTACCTAAGCCAGGGCAAATTCTGAGAACTTGAGCTTCCTACCCTGTTTCAATGCCTGGGCATTGCCTGGATCATCTCTGGAAATGTGTGACAGTTTTAGGTAGCTGGTAGTTCAGTGACATTAAATATCTCTTCCTGCTGAAGGCCAGTTAATGTTTTCTTTCTCCTTTCTCATGCCTTATTCTTCTCCAGCTCCCTGCGAGTAATGGACAGACCCTGTCCTCTAAAATCACAGAGGCTTTCCCTGCATCCTGTTTGTGTAATGCTTCCATAGCATCTCCTGTAGTCAAAACAGTGCTGGTACTTCTTTGCTCTTATACTAGACTGGACACCCTTCTCCTAGGATTCTTCCCAGCATGAGGAAGAGGCAGATACAGGAACAGCAGGAGGATGTGAGCTGTGGAGTAGATAGAGGTGGCTCTGTTAGGGAGCCAGTAACTTCAGTGTGATAGTCTCAATTTAATCCTTTTTCACAAAATGCAGCAACCTGACCTCTACTGCCTGGTTAGTCCCCACAGTGACTACTCAAAACCAGATCCTTGATGCTGGATATATGCTGCACATAGCTGTTTTCCCTAGGGTTGTGAGAGGTTGTCATAAAGAGTAGATCTGGTCTCATTCTGTGATCTTTTGGAGTGTACATTTCTCTTTTAATGGCATCTTTGCCCGTCCTGACTCAAGAATTAGCATCCCATAGTGGAAGGCACGGCTTAGACTTAAAGCATACAGATGTTGCTGTCAAAGTGCTTTGATGACTGCATGTCAATATAGAAATAGACATTTTATTTTTGTCTCAATATTATTGCCAAATTTTCTTGTCATTTTGCCAGTGTCCAGGGATTACATTCTTGTTCTCCAGTATGATGGTTTTTCTCATCCTATTAGAACTATTAGAGTTCTTGGTACTCAGTATGTGTACACAACATAATTCATTCCCCTGCCCCTCCTCCTTTTCCCCCATCCATACCTCTCCCCAGCAGAAGGAGACAAGCATGACTATGTGAGGCATGTTTTCTGTGTGCTGATCTCATTTTGAGCCTTCAGGCTGTCTGTCTCTTCTCCATGTAACTCCACAGGAAGCTATCAAAAATGCCAGGCATGCTTTTTCCAGCAGCAGTCACCGTGTTGCCGAGCTGACAGAAGCATTAAAAAAAGCAGTAGGGGGTGACATTAGCCGTCCTGCACTCACTTAGTGCGCTGCGGTCCTGCCTTGTAAATGGCTGCCTCGTGAGCTGTTTGCACTTCAACCAGGCAACCGGAACCATCTTACCTACTGCACTGCACTGAGAAGCCATCGCAATGCTTTGGCAGCTGCTGGATTGATTTCTGGAACACAGAGACAGCCCTCATCTGGAAAGTGGTTGTTGCTTTATAATGTCACCCAGTACTACTTTTTTGCATTACTATCTAATAGGCACTTCTGTACATATTCAGATGTGTGAGGTGTTTTTTGGTAGAAGTTAGCAGATTGAATGTTGATGACATTGTTGACTCAGTGTTTATTTCCAGCAAGACAAAACAGGAGAACACAGATGCAGGTAGGGGATTGTCGTGCTAATATCATCTAGTCATTTGTTTTATCTTGCTTACAGAATAGAATACAAAACCTTTCTAGGCACTGCTGTGAAATAATTTCTACTGTCTTGCCCATCTCATCTGCACAGCCCTATTATGTCTGGGCTATCCTCACCTATGTAGTGAGTTCTCAGGATTCTCTGAGGGAAGGAAATAAGATTGAGACTCCTAGTCTCTCCTCTGAAGACATCCTATTCCAGATGCAGTGTCATTTCCAGTCATTCAAGGCTCTGTGCTGTTCTTTTCCTATTTCTTTACTTACTCTGCACCAGTTTCCCCTAGTCCTCTATCAGCTTTCAATAATCAGCTGGTGCCAGATCCAAAAGCCAAAAACCTTATATGCAGTGCTGGTGAAATGCAAGATACAGAGGGTCATTGTTGTGTTTGGGCTCTGTGGTGGTATATAAAAAGCAGGTGAATGGTAAGAGGAGCCACAGGCATGGAAGGAAAGGTTATGTGCCTGTGATACAGGTGATGTTACACAACATGCGCTCCTGCAGGGCTGTGCAATAGAAATGCAAATATGAACCTGCCCTGACCTAATCTATCAACTTGCCAACTAAAACCCAAGTCTAGCCCTTTAAATAACTTTGGCTTATTAGCAGAGACAGAGAGATTGTATTCCTGTATCTGCAAACTGAGACCTCAACTGCAAGATTGCTTCTCTGATCTTTAGCAGCCTAAAGTATTCCTACCAAGTTGTTACTGTGCAGCTAGTATGTTACAGATGGGGAAGGTGTGGGAGGCTTGGGGAGTGAATTTGCTGTAGAAATTCTTAATTTCAGAGAAAAGTAAAGCTGTGTCTGCCAGCAAGTCATTGGAGACAGTAAGAAATCCAAGCAGCTGGGGTAATGAATCTAAAGTTAACAAGGGGGCATGGCCTAGCAGAAATCTGGGCACAATGCCTTTCCTTAAAGGAGGGGCTGGGGAGAGCACAGGAGATGCCAAGGACAATAATAGAAGTGACTAGCATAAATCAGTTAAAGAGGGAGAGGGATACATGGCTGGAGGAAAATTGCTTATTGAAGAATAGGTACAACTGAAGGAGGGAGCAACTGCGAGGCTCTGCATCTGGGACGGGCAGAACTGCCCAGCTGTGCGTCTGCTTGGCAGAGCCAGTGTTTTTAGGGACATTGCACATACACCTCCTAGCTACACAAGACATTAAGGAGCACTGTTACAGTTTATCCTAATGCAAGGATGCAGCAGTAAAGAACTTAACATGTGCTGTAATGCAGCAGAGAGAGACTAGCTGTTGTGATCAAAGCAGGGATTAGGAAGCCAGGTCCTTGGGGCAGTCCATTTCCCCTCTCTGTGCCTCAGTTCTCCCTCCTTTTTACAAGAGCAGGCACATTAACAGCAGCCCCACTGCAGAAAGAAGCGGTGCTGAGCATTAGTTAAGAGTTTGCAATGCGCTTTCAGACTAGAGCGCCCAAAGAAAGGCAGGACATTGCAGATGATTTCTTCTATGACACGCCTTGTCCAGGTGTTCTGCTGGAGTAGAGGGGGTACTGGGAGCCCCTTCCCCAGCCCCCCCATCATGGCACAGTGAGCAACTAGGTGTAAAAGGCAGCACATTCAGCCAGATTGCTAGACACGCACCCACACACCCCTGCTGTTTCTTTAGTGTTCACCTTGATGAAGAAAGTTTTTTGACTTGTAAGGCTGTAGCTGCCATCTGGATCTCTGCAGAGATCCTGTCACCCCCTGGGGCCATGACTGCCACCTCTAGCTAGCACAGCTGATCCCCTAACAGTCCCTTTCTGTACAATGATGCAGTGTGGGAGAGAGCAAGCAGACTTTGCTGTGGTTATTCCTGAGAATCAAGGGAGCTGTGGGAAGGGCGTGAACTTGAATGAACTGACCTAAAGGGAGAGTTAAAGGCTCACATTAGTTTTTGGCAGCATTTTCTGTTTGAGAGGAGCCTGCAGTGAGACAGAGACCTCTGGGTGTGCAAGAAGTATGAGCACAATCCTATTAGAACTGGCTTCCAGATGCTATCCTCAGTGAAGGGATGCCAGCCTCTCAGGCTGGCGATGGGCAGGCACAGATGGCAGCTTCCAGCATGGAAAGCAAGGGCAAAGAGCAGTCCTGGTGCCCGTGGCCATGTAAAAGGCAGGAATCTTCTTCGTCCACCCCTTATTCCTCCCAAATATCTGATATCCTTTCTCTGCATCATTTGGAAAGTTGTTAAAACCTGATATCCGCACATGAAAGGAACACCTCCTGCGTAGGGGTGCTGTGAGGGAGAGAGGCTGGAGGGAAACTCACTGGCTACTTAAAAAAAAAAAAAAAAAAAAAAAAAAAAAAAAAAAAAAAACTTCTAAAGCAAATCTGTGACCACAGACCTTGTCCCCATCTCTGTGGTGATTCCATTGGTTTCGCTTAAGTCCCAGCAAAAGAAATTTGAACTGATGTTTGTGGCAGCTCAGGCGAGACCAAACTTGACCCTAGAACCCCTACCACTAAAGACTAGGTCAAGCAGATTAAATTTCCTTTGGTCATTGAGCAGCTGCAGAGGATGAAGCAACTTGTCATGTATTCTGAAGCAGTGATTAATGAGAGGCGTGTGCAACAGTTTCAAAGTAAGATGAGTCTTTAACAACAAGTAAACTAACAGACATTGCAGACATTGGCTTTGTGAGTGACACTGAGGCATGGACCTGTATGGGTCTCACTTACACTGATAACGTGTCTGTTTCCCTAGCAACATGTGGAAGCAACATGTTTTGTTTCATGTACTTGGAGTCATTTTAAACTCTGTGACCCTGAATGACACTGACCCAATTTGATAGATCTTTTGCAGCTGATGCAATCTGGGATTCCTTGATACACAGCAGAAAGGGTAGAAGATTTGGGATTACAGGTTTCATCTCTGTGATTCCCAGTACAGTGTTATCTGAATGTCTTGCTTTTATGAATACCATGAAAAGTCTTTGTAGCTTTTGCTCTCTGAGAAAGTGACTAGAGAGGGCTGTGAGTGTTTACAGAGATGCAAGATGTGGCAGTGAGGAGGAAGCAGGGGCTTGAAGTCAGGAAGTCTCTAAGCCGCTGGTTGCTGAGAGGGTACGTTAAGAGTAAAAATCACTCCATCCATAGCATGTTTTTTATACTCTTTCCTTAAGCTCAGAGAGGCAGGGTACCTGTTAGACAGACCTCTGGAGTAGCCATTCTTGTGCCCTTGTTCTGTAAAATGCTGTACTCAGGAGGTTTTGTGACTCGGGAAGGAGTGTTCTGGGGGGCATAATTTTGTGATTATAACTTTCTTGCATTGTATTTTTGCCTGGAGGAGCCATACTGACCTGCTAGAATCAGTAGGAATAAGTGGTTAATCTCGGTTGTTTTTGAAAATCCTGTAAAGGGTTATTTGTATGCTTGGACTTTCCATTTCTTTGGAAAACTGGCTCCTGAATTCCAGAATGGATATGCTTCTATGGCCGTTCGTTTACATACAACTAGATGCAGTTAAAAACAACTGTTTCAGAAATTAAAAAAAAAAAAGAGAAAACAAACCCAAGCCTGTAGCTTTAATTCCTTCATACATCAGAATGAAGAGAGCAATCAAGAGAAGCAGAGCCTTAGGCAATACCTTAGAAGGTAATTATTCAATTATTTTATGTCACCTTTGCTTCATTGATTAATGATTCTAGTAGCTGATGAACTGGACTCTGTTCTCTTTCAACAGAAAATGAAAGTTTTTATTTAATTTATGGTAATTTCAAACTGTCTGGTATTTCAGCTCAAGATCTTGTAGGTACAGAACTGTCCTGGTGGAGGTTCTCTAATACATCTCTTTTTCAGATCTTTCTTAATCACTCGGCATAAAATGAACCCTGTGCTCCAAATGGGAAGAACTGACTCAGCCTGTGGACTCTGCTATTTCTAGCAGTGCAGACATTTAATTCTGTTGAAGGTGATAACATGAAATGAAGAAATGGATTTGGCACTGGTTATTTCTACTGGCTGGACAGTGCAGGAGGCATCATATATTTGGGCTTAGAGTTAAGGTTTGAGAAAGAGAGGGTTGTGCTTTCTCTCATTCAACCAACCCCATTCCGTTTTGCAGGCCTATTAGTTTGTCCCAGTCCTGCCTCAAGTGCAGTCCCAAAGTCCTTACTAGTCCCAGACCATGCCAGTGGTCACCAGCAGGCCCTCTTCACAATCCCTGTGCCTCCCAGACACACACACATGATCTCTGGCGTGTCTAGTTTGAACTTCTCACTTGGGTAGTGTTTCCAGCACAGCTCGGAGACTGTGATATTGCAGTACTCCTGCTGAGCTGGAAATACTTTCCCTGTCAGGCTGATCTGCATACCTTCCATCTTGCATGCGGTGCAGCCACTTTTATCCAGAACAAATCTCCAGGAATTGTAGGATTTGAGTCCTGTTGACTGCTGCAAGGTATCTAGGCTATCAGCTGCAGTTCTTCTAGTGGTGTTCAACCTTTCTCGTTATATTAGGCTCTGCCCAGGTCTTCCTTGCCTGCCTCTTCTGCTCCCAACCCTTGTTAGCCTTTGTGTGTGCTGTTTTCTAGCAGCAATCAACTTTATCTCCTGCCCTGTGCTTGCCAGTGTGCAATTTCATACTCTCTGTGCAGCTGAAGAGTTTCCACTGGAGTGCTTTACCTGATTGCTATAACTCTATGATTAGAGAGTCAAACTGCTGGGCCTGGTGCCTTTCACTGTAATTCAGAATTACATAAGCTGCAGACAATGTTATACAGCACAGCTGAATTCGTGCTAGATCTTTTAGCTTCATTGGTATGTTAGTCCCACTCCTGTACAGTTCACGACTGACCTGACTGCTTTTGAGCTTTATCCTGTGTGCGTTTCAGTACTGTGTCTGTGGTTTGTGCTGTCCCTTATGCCCATTCCTGTTGGCTCTTTGGTCTTCCTCCTTCATATTCGGTACTGAGTCATGTCCCTGATCCTTTTTTTCTGCTCTGTCCACCCATTCTCCTTCACCCACACTTCCCTGCCTAGATCTACTTAGGCATCTCCCTTTTCATCCACTCTGCTTTTGTCTGTCCTTTCCTTCTGTCTGCCCAGAGGCCCCTGATAACCATATGTGCAAAAAAATTTTTTTAAAATCCAGAATTAAAGAGCTAAATTATGTAAATTGCTTTTTCACACAGAACAGAATGCTGGATTTGCTTAGGTAAATTTCTTAGAGGTCTGGATCTCAACTTTCTGTGTTCATTTAGCTATTTTATGTAGCTGCCTGATATTTCGACATTCAGTTACCTTCCACTTGGGAAGAAGCGATCTTTCTGCTATTTAATTACTTCAGGAAGCCCTTTGGTTTGCTAATGTGAGCAGAATTCCCCAGTATTCTCAGTGCAAGCATACAAGTCTCTAATCACATAATGGTGTGCAGGCACTCTGGTTCAGAGAGTCCTGCGGTGGGCATGTCCCCACAGAGACCAGTACTCCCATGGGATCCACAGGAGAAATGACTGAAAAATGCGAGCTTCCTTCTAGAAATAATTTGGAGTGAAAGGGGGAGTAGAAGGGAGAGACTTTGCTCAAATTTTCCCACAGAAGTCTTCCATGTTTTTTTATATTCACAGTGAAACTGTCCTTCTGTTCCCAGCCCATCCACCACAACTGAATTTTAAAATAATAACTCCATTTTATTTGTGAAAAGCATTGCTTTTCAGTAAAAATTTGTAAGTGTAGAAACAATATTTTTATTTCAATTATTTATAAATACATTTAATATTTATGCCCATTTTAAATATTAATCAAAATAATAATTGCCCTTCTGAATTTCCATTTTGTACAGTTTTCACTCTGGATTGAATCTAAAAAGAAACTTGTAACAGCTTCCCCAAGTTGTGCTGGTATCCAAGACTAAAAGCTTGCAGAACAGTGCAGGCCTGTTTCAGCCGACCTATGTCACACTGTGTTCGATTCGAGGTGGAGGCACGGAAGATTGCAGGTTTCTTTCCAGAAATCGAATGAAGTAGGAGCACAGGCAGAAAGCTAGACACACCCAGGCTTGGGAGAGCCAGACCTACTCTTTGTAACCTCATCACAGTAAGAAGGAAACTTCACATAAGTTACCAGAACCCGTGCAAACTCTGGGGCCATTCTTGCATTTGCATGGTAATACGGGGCTCCTGTTCTTATGAAATTTATCAGAGGATGGTCAAAATCACCGAGTCCTTAAGAGGGTAAGACTTTGTGATACTTGGCGTATTTGTCATTCAGTTCTGCCCAGAAGTTTGGTCAAGATTTCTGAACAATCTAACTTCTTCTGTCAGGTAAACACCTCTCAGATCTAGTCCCTGTATGTAGTTCCCCCTCTGGTCCTTGCAATTTGGAAGAGACTCAACTTGCAAAATCTTACATTTACCTCTAGATTTTATGTAGTTTAGGAATGTTGTGATTTGCAGGGAGGAGCTTGGCAGCAGGCAATTTTCTTAGTATGTTAAATAGTATTTTAATATTTTGGAAATGTTAATATTGTGTATTAGTATGCATGTTTGAAAGGACTTTTGCAAAGAGAATGAGTGTGCTCCATCTCAGGCTGGGCTAATAGGCTGGTGACTAGCTCCTGCCTCCCTTGCTGGGAATACAGAAGATGCTAGTTTAAATCCGGACTGGCCACAGCATAAGTTGATCTTGATCCTCCCAATTGACTACACTAACCACTGCACTGTTTGCTCTTTTGGAGCTAAGTATACATAGAAGACTGACTAAATAGTCAGGAAAAGTGAGCATCTTCATGCCTCTGGATGTTAAGACAACTCTTTTCAATTAATTCCTGTTTGATTTTAAAACCAAACTTGTGCTTTAGTTTTCCGCAGCCCAGACAAGTGCCCAAATCAGTGGCCTCTTCTAGTCTCTGTATTGGTCTGTTTCCCTCCTAGCCCATCTCCCTGTCATTGAAACTGTTGCAGATGAAAGGTTTTCTTTTCTTTATCAAAACTGGTCGATTCACAAGAAAATGTTCTGTGAACTGGCATATACCACTGAAGAACTATTTTGTTGAAAAATTCTCAGCATGTCTGTCTTGTAGGTTAGAAATTCCTCTAGTTTAAGGGCCTTCTTCAGGGGTAGAAAAAAAACACAGGAGATTGAGACTTAGTCTTAGGACACCGGGGGAGTGGTGTTTTG
>NW_028187122.1:1811984-1911314 GCF_003343005.1 Rhea americana
TTTTTTAAGACAACTGGGATCACAAATTTCTATTTTGATTGGCCTCCTGTATAATATAGGAAGGGAAAGTGCTAATGCAAGGAATATTGTGTTACTGAGCTTTTAAACAATTGTATGCTGAGATTTCCATCTGTATGCTGATCCAGCTGGCTGTGGTGAAATAAATACCTGGAGTATTAGATTCTTTCCTTGTTCATTACTTACCAGAATCCCTCTCCAGGGTTTTTTTTCAAGCAAATTTCACTGTAATCTGGATGAAAGTATTTGCCTTTTCTTTGCATTTCTTTTCTAAACATATATACATGCATGCATGCACACACACACCTGTGTGCATTTGTTATAACAGGATGCATAGCTGCAGCTTGCCATGTGAAGCTTCCATTTAAATGATCTGAATGTGTAACTGCTTAGTTGTTGTGCCAGAGGCAGAAGATCCCAGTGGGTATTGGTCAGGTTTATGTGAAGTTCCACTGAAAAGTACTGATCCCAGATGTGAGATACTAAGAAGTTTGGACAGTTACTGGCTGCTGGACAAAATACTGATTTGCAGTGCTTCAACTCCCTGCCTGTGTAGTAGGGATCACACTTGGCTATCTTACAGGGTTTTGTAGTACTAACTTCTGTAATACTTGCAAGCTCCTCAGGTTCTATAGTGGTATGGCTTAATACAGCCCTGGATAGATAGGGAAGGAAAAAATTTACTGGGGAAGAAGGGCATGAGAGCCTCCCGCTACTGCTGAGGTGCGCACTGCCAGTTACGTGGTTGTGTTGCGCATCCCTGTAGTCCTGCCAGTTAAGATGGCTGCTGTTTTGGGACAGATCTTCTGGATTGTTGAATCTTGCTTCCTGTTACCCACTCCTGATTTCAATATTTTTGCTTCCATACTAGGTCTCATTCAAATGCTCTGTGGCAGTTGTGCAGGGGCACACAGCATTGGAAGGAGTGCTGTTCTTTGGCAAAGCACACTTTTACATCTGTGAGTGCTTTGTGTTATCCCCATTGCAAGAGGTCTACTGTACACGACACTGCTTGTCCAGGTGAGCCGTTCTTTATTCCCAGAGATTTACTTGGTCAACTTTGGTATTGGCATATTCAAGCTTAGGACTCGCACAGACTTTGGGAGATGTCAAGAGACATTAGCACAGCAAGAAGACTGCAGTCCTTCCCACCTGTTTGCAGAACTGTTTAGTGTAATCAGCTGTAGATATCTAACCAGGGCCCTGGAAGGGCAACAAGGACTCTCAGCTCCAACAGATGGAGATGGTGGGCTCAGTCTAACATAACTTGCTTTTTTTTTTTCCCAGTTCTTTTAAAGTGTTGTTAATGTTTCTTCCTGACTGACTCCCATCTTTTATTCATATGGAACAGTCATTACAAGAGCCTTTAGGATCATCGGCTGATAAGTTCTTGTTTGTGTCTCCAAGATACAGAGAATCGTAATTAATATTTGGCACGCTGCTATCATCTTTATGACTCATGATTTATTGATACTGATCGATATTGAAAATGGGTCTGTCAGACTTAGCTCTTTGCTCATACAGTGTGTTCATGTGCAAAGCCCAGTGGGGCAGTGAGTAACTCAGTGTTTTTACTCCCTGACTGTCTGTTCTGCATCCGATTCTTACTAAATCCAGTATTGGTCAACCTGATCAGCTGACTTAAAGATTGCTTGGACTGGAACTGGATGTTTTTTTTTAAGGGACTTGCTCACTGTAGGGTAGGCTGTAAATAGCACTTAGAGTGCATGTACTCACCTAAAGTGGTAATTAATAGCTTAATTATTATATTCAACCTTGCAGATATCTTAGTGTTCTTACTGTTCTTTAGAAAGATGTAAAAGATTTGCATGTTCACAAGGGTCCTCCTGATAAACTTCTTTGTTTTTCTTTATCTTTTTGTGTTCCAGCATCAGTGATCCATTCATTTTCAATTTATGCCATAAAGATCAAGCTGTGGGAGACCAGAGGTGTTCTCGTTATTCATATCATGACATAAAAGAGATTCACCTGATGCGTTTTCTTCTGCAGGTAGGAACTAACATGCTCAATTACTTGAGTGAAAGCTGCAACAGCAGTTGTGACATGACTGAGAACTACTTGCACAATTTCTACTTAGACTGCTGAGATTTCTTTGCTCATGTCCCAAAACAGTTTTGCTCCCATTACTGCTTCATTAGCCTTCAGTAGTACAAACTCCTTCCTGTATTCATCAGAGTGCTTAAGCACCCTCTCTGGAGTGGTTGGCTCATTAGTTGTTAGGCTGCTGATGTTCTTAACAGTTTATCTCAGTATTTTTGAAAATAAGTCTTCAAGCCAATTTCGTATGTTTTGATCAAAACTCCCAGCAGGTGTCTGATTTCCAGTAATACTCCATTTGCAGAGACTTCAGTAGATATAGACATCAGCAGACTATAGATATGTGTAACCCGTACGCTCCGAGCCTTTTGAAATAACTACAGGTTGTGCATGTGAGTCAATTGTGAACTGTAAGTTGGAATAGAGGATTTGAGTCCTCTGTGCTGCAATACCCAAAAGCCACTCATTACCAGTGGCCCTAGACCTATTTAGCTTTGTCTGATTTAGACAATCCTGTGATGAGAATCACAGAGTTATTGGTGGAGCTCTTTGCAGCACCACAGCCTGTTCTTGTTCTAGAGCATTTTGATACAGGCTAAAAAATAACTTGCAGATTTTGTTTGACAAAAATATAGAATTTTGAAGCAACTTTTACCTGTTAGGTGGAATTTATTTTTGGAAGAATTATTCAACAGAGAATTAAGAAATCCTTCAGAAAATTCAAAAGATGGAGAAGATAATGCTGATAATGGTCTTATGTCATGTAGTAGGCAGTCATCTGTGACACATCCCTATTTTATTTTATATTTAATTACACATGCAGAATATGCAGTTTTAATAGATGAGACCTGCTTCAGAATATAGTATGTTCTGGTGGTTAGGGTCATCTCCAAGTCCTGAAGGACTTGGAATCTGTTCTGAGTCAATGAATAAAGTGTAAGCAACCTGAGCAACAGAACTGTCACCTCTTCCTCGTGCTCAGTTTTGTGGATGGTGTCAAAGTTGCCCATGAGATCTTGCCATCTGTTTATATATTTGTGTGGAGGGGTGTATATGTTTTTTTGGCTTTTTTATTTTTTAAAAAAGAAAGTGAAATGGAAATGTTTTGTGTGTCCCAAAAAGTGAAAAAAAATGAGATGAGTAAAATTTGCCTTTCAAAGGCCTGCTGATGGTCTGTTCATGCACATAGCCCGGCTCGGGGCAGAGCTTTGTGGTACCACGCAGTCTGATTCTGTAATAGCAGCACTTGGGCAGACTTGGTTTAGAAAGCTGAGCTTCAGAGCAAAATCTCCAAACTGTTTATTGCCATAGATGCTCTAATATCACCTCTCTGCTTTATATTATGTTTGTGAATCTTGTCGGGCAGTTGCCATTGGGTTTTTTTTTTCTAGGTTTGTATTGCATCTGCCATACTTAGATTAAAACCTATGTCTGTGTTCCCAGGCATTATGAAAAAGTATCGTTGCTTTGTAAAAATGATTTTGTTTAGCATCCACTCTTCATGTCATTAGCTTTCTCACCTACTTAGAATCTAATGCTTCTGGTGTCTTGTAAATAAGAGTGAGTTTTCAATATAAAAATGCATCAGAAGAGGCAGGAGGTGATGGGTAATGGGACCAATGTCAGGAGTTTGATTTTGCTTCAGAAAAGCATTTGAACTCCTATTCAACCCAGCAGCACAATTCCCATAGTTTGAGAATAGGAATATTAGACTCATTTCCTGCAAAGAGCACTGAGGGGACTCTTCACAGTTGCTACAAAATCAAGCCTTTGTGTTTAAAGTGCTGAAGAATTGGGCAGACAGTGGTGGTCTCCTTGCAGCACCAGGTTTCCCTCTGCAGATCTTAACACTGTAAATTATTTACCTTTCCAGGAGATCGCCTTGGAAATATTCTTCAAAAACGGTTACTCGAAGTTTCTTGTTTTCCATGACAGTGATCGAAATAAGATATTTAAGAGGTAATCACTACTTAATAGCAAGTGAGCACCAAGGTCATGCTGCTGGTCTACTACCCCTGTTTATCCTGACTTTAGATGTCTTCCCTGAACTGCCCCAGGGGCTCTTTCTACGATGGGTTACACCTAAGCAAACCTATGAAACTTTCCTTTTGCTGAGCTGTGAGTTCTTTGGAGGGTTATACAACTATTGATTTAGCAGGGTAGCTAGTGCATCTATGAGACTGTTGTAGCAGCCGGTGGTGTGTTATATGTCCCCGCACCCCAGCGAACTGCAGCTCCAGCTGTGTAGGCCCCTTTCCCTTACTGCAATCAGTGAGCTGCCTCCAACTCACCTTTATGGTATTGTGTAAAAAGGTTTCTTCCCTCTTTCTTTCAATACATGAAGTAGCACTGAAAGCTTTAGGAATAAACTGTTTTGGGCTCTCTGATCCTGATTTTGTACATTTAGCATGGATTTAACTAGGACTTTTTTGTGTAAGAAAGAATTCATTTCGTACATGCTTGTCTTGCTTGGAATTTGTATATAAGACTATAGAGTGAACAATTCATACTTTATTTTTTTGGTTTTTTTTCCCCTACTGCAGATCAAGAAGTCACAGCCCCGTGTATCAATTCAAAGCCTTATTCAGAAAGAAACTGCTTTTATCTAGCCTGGGGGCACGTTCTTAACATTAAATATCTGCTTTTGCTATGTTATTTGCAGCTTTGCTCTGGGTCAGGATCTCAGTTTGTGAAATTCCTTGGTATCAATGAGGAGGAAAGTTGCTGTCACGACATGACATAGATTATCCAATAGATTTTATATATATATATGTAAGATTATATATACATATATATATATATATGTGTGTGTGTGTGTACACACAGACACACATACAGGATAACTGTTTAAATTATTTTAATGTTTTCTTTTTATCTCCTTCAGATTTTGTTCTTTCCAACCTACTTTAAAGTCCAAGGGCATAACAGAAGAGTCCCTGAATATAAGGTAAAACACAGGAAACATTGGATATGTATATATAACTGTAATTGTATGAGTAATTTGTACTTTTAAAAAAGCTTCTAGAAACTCTACCTATTGGTACCTCCTATTTTAAAGATTCAAAGGTATCCCCAAAACTCTAAAAAGCACTTTAGGGTACAGCATCCTCAATATGTTAGGTAGCTGACTGCACATTGTTGATTAATAATTATTACCTCCTTAATATGACATTATTGGTAAAGTCTGTATAGATGGTTAGTGTGGGAAAGAGACAGTCAGTGAGGTGAGGTTAGAGAATTAATCCATAATGCTTCTGTGTAATGGTCTCTTTAGTGTGTGGTTAGGGCAGACAGTGACAGATGTGCATATGGATGTTTTGGCACTGTTTATAGTGTCTGTGCAGGGGAGATTCCAACTCTTTGTCCCTCACATTTACCGCTGCAGGCAAAGCAAGCTTTCTTGCGGAAAGTGGGATATAACTGAGAGCATAGTCTATGCTGACCATGAGATACTTGTATAACTGTAAATCTTTTGAAGTTGGAGGTCTGAGAAACATAGCCCTAACTACCTAACTGGTGTGTTTAGTTCTGGCCGATATGCTTCCCTTTACCAAGCTCCACTCTGGGAACTGAAGGACTGAGAGCTTGATGAATTTACTCTGTCCCTGTTTGCATGCTGGAACTATTTCTGAGGCAGGAGAATTCAAGGGCAACACAAAGGCTTGCTTTCCTGCCTATGGAGCAGTGTCTGTCTCCCGTAACATCGCAGCTCTTCCTGCCCTAGGTGAGTCAAGGAGACAGGTTGGACTAAGGTCTTTGCCTAGACATGTCACTGATAATTACAAAGCTGAGATAGGGAAAGAAGAAATGATTTTTTTTTAATGTAGCATATGATGATATGATGAAATAGTAGCATTCCTGAGAAATCCCGTATCAGTTTTTCCTCCCAGTCACTGGGAATAAATGCAAGAGTTCTGACTTCCAGTCTCTACTGTAACCATTTAAAAATGATAATGGGCTGTTACTGGACAGCTGAGTGCTTCACCCCTGGCATTTTGTTCTTCATTTAAATATACTTAAATCTCTGCCATCACCATATGTTGCTGCAGCCACAGCTAGCACCTCTTCTTATGTCATGGTTGACTGCTTTGATAATATGCTCATTGCTTGCATCTGTATGTTATTGTCTCTGGGCTGTCAGCACTCTCTGGTGTAGGGGTGTGATCTGAGCAAGTGAATGTGTGCACTCAGGTGCACATAGGCGCATGCATGCGTGTGAATAGATAGCTAAAAATACTGGAGGGACACTGGACTTGATATCATCAATTCACCAGCTGACATTTGGGTCTTGGAAGATGGTGATCAGGGACAGGAAGCCACTGCCTAAGTGACATGCTCAGGAACCTTCAACAGAGAATTTTTTTTTCCCTCTTCTCCTCCCCTCTTCACCTTCCTTGAAAGGAGACTCAGAAGCAGGGAAAATACTGTCAGGAAAGTTAGCAGTCCTAGTTGTGCTGTGCACTTCAAAGGACACTGCACCCAGGTACAGCGGTGCCGTGTGTTCCCCTGAGTCCCCTATAACTTGCTTATGCTGAATTTGGGCCCTTGATAGTAACCAGGAATATCAGCTGTTTATCTCTGTGCATTTTAATTGCACTACTTAGTTATTCCTGTGCCTAACAGCCCTATTTGAGAGTGCATTTGTGGCTGCTGCCTCTGATGAACTGGAACTGGCTCACGGTTCCTGTGTTGATGGAACTTATTCAAGATTCTCTGAGCCAGTCTGTTCCTCTTCCTCCAAAGGTATTCACTGAGACTAGTTCTGCTGTGTCTCACGCTATGAAAATGAGTAAGACTAATGTGTGTGGCTCAGTGGTAGCAGTGGAGTCACTAGAAAAACACAGCTTTTTGAAGATCCTGTCACTGAACTTGTTCACTGTATTTCTTAGTCACATGCTACCCACACCTGAAACTAAGAACGCCACAAAAAGTGTTGTAGGGACAGGCCTAGATGCTAAGTATTAGTCCTTCTGATGCATCCTTTTCAAGTATACATCTGTTCCAGTTGTTTTGGATTTAGTTTTAGAGATCACACAGGTCTGCTGCTCCTAAAACTAAGCAAGTCTTTAAATGAAGAGAACTGCAGGAAAAGGGAAGTAGATGAAGGACAGCTGTTTATTACCTTGGGCTGGATTCTATGGGACAGCTCTGTGGAGTGTCTTGGTAGATAACTGGTATGCTTGCATCTTATCTCCATTGTTCTTGGTTATCCTTTGCAGTAGAATTGGGCGTAAGCAGGGAAGGGAAATTTGGCTTCTTTGAGGAGCTGGGTATCGTGTTCTTTAGCTTGTTTAACTTGTCCCTTTCATCCTGACACATCTTCAGGCAGGAACAGCAGAGGTCTTTCTCTTGCACTAAGTAAAGAGTTTCTGTGCGTTTTATGGAGTCAACATGTTCTTCCTGTTGTGTTGGATCAGGAAAGGGGTTTCTCTTCACGTTCAGTTTCTTGAGCTTGGGGAGCTTTGTCACACTGGTTGGAATGGCGGTCAGGAAGTTGTCAAAGAGACTTACCTCCTTAAGTTCCTTCAAGGCCCCAAGGGTCGTGGGGATGTTGTCAAGGCGATTCAAGCCAAGGTTGAGAGTGCGCAGGTTCTTGAGGAGGTTCAGTTCCACTGGCAGATTTTTGGTGGTCAACTTGTTATTGCTTACGTTCAGGTAGGCAAGGTTCTGGAGCAGGCCTATTGCCTCGGGCAGCTCTTCAAGCTGGTTGCTGTGCAGGTCCAGCCAGCGCAGTTTCTGGAACTTCTGGATGCTGTCTGGGATCTTTTTTAACATGTTTCTGCTCAGATCAAGTTCATCCACATCAGCCAGTTTCAGAATGCACTTGGGGAAGGTGGTGATACCCATCTTGCTTAAGTCAAGACGGCGCCTTCCATCAAAAGTGATCCTGATGGAATTTTTGGCAGCTTTCAAAGTGATCTTTTTCCCTTTTTGGACTTTTGCTTTCCCCTTGGCCATTTCTCCACTGAGAGAGAGAGAGACGAGCCAGGTTCTGTGGATGAGGCCTTTGAAAGCAGTGGCTGTTACTCCCTAATTCAAAACAAAATAATGACTTAGTCAGAAGTTAATGAGTGACCACTGGACTTTTGAGGAGTCATTTTTTTTCTGGGTCAGGGCTTTTCAGCCCTGGAACTTCAGCTCTTCCCAGAAGTGTTTTGAGTTGGTGAAATTGCAATAATCTACAATATAATTGTTATAATGCAGTAAAATAATAGTTTATTACAGTGCAGTGCCAAGTATTACAAGGTAAAATTACAAGTACTACAAGTGGGAGAAATTCACTTTCATCTCTAGGTACTGGTTTGAGCCCAGCATGTAATGAAACTAAATGAAATGTGTTATCATCCATTAGCTGTTTGAGCACCTGAATGAAATGTATTGTGGGTCTCAATCCAGTCCTTGGAGACTGTACTAGGAAAAGCTATCCAAAATTGCTCTCATTTTACTAGACCAGCAGGTTGCCTTCTATACAGGCCAGACATCTGCAGATAGCTAAGTTAAACATGCTATTTAATGGATTTGGACACTATTAGGAAGAAAAAACAAAAACAAAGAACCCCCAGTTAAATAGAGCAAGCAATTAAGAGTTTTGCTTGAACTGGGACCTCAGAAACATGGTGGGCCTCCAAATTTACCAGTTCTGCTTACAGTCCACACATTGCTGCAGGACCGACTGCAACAGGCATGTTAAACCATGACTTGGTTGGCATCTCCTATGTATTCAAGGACACACTCTGAATACTCTTATGCTATGTTTCCGTACATGCTTTGGGATGGGTGGATGATGCTCTGCCGTTGAAACATGTGTAGCTGCTCTGGTTAGATTTTTGACTTTCTGGCACTAAGCATGTGCTAAGGTTCTTTGTTGAATTGAGGCCTATTTGAGTACTAATCTCAGAGTTGGGGAAACTGTCTCCAATATTGAAGGTCATCAAATACAGCTGATATGTTATGGCAAATGACAAAGGAAATAAGCTAATTTCCTGGCAATGGATGACAATGTCTGTCCCACCCATAGAGCAGAGAGGAACGTGTGTTACAGCTGGCTAATCTCAAAATGGTTCGGGTGCTCTGGCATTTAATTGTGGAGTCAAATCACAGCTTTGATAAATGATTGTTTGGGACAAAATATGGATTTGTCTACAATACACTTCTCTATTAGAAAGGCTTCATTACGAACCCTTCAGGCTTTTTAGCTACTCATTAATCATGTGCAAGTACATGAAGGGGAAGCTCAGGCTACAGATAAAGCATTTCAGCTTTTCAATTACATGCCTTAGCCAAAAATAATGCAGCAGCAAGGGGAATGTGTGCCAGTTACCCTCTGCCCTTCTGGGGTCTTGTATAATGAGTCAGATGCTTCAGAAAGTCCTGGAAGCAGCATGGTGGGGTCAGTCTTGCTGAAACAATCCCCTGAGATTATGATTGAAATAACAGAAAATTTGAATTTGTTTAATAAAAAAAAATATTTAAACATAGTGAAATATTTGTCTACTAGTCCCACATTTCTCTGCCTCTCACCAGTGATTAGAGGTATCCCCAAAATATCTGAAGACTTCTGACTATTTACTATATTTATTCTTACAGTGCCTCAGGAGCATTAGCACTGCTATTCTGTCCATAGAGTAGCCAGGAAACTGAGGCAGAGAAGTACTCTATGGTGGAAAATAAAGCAGTACTTTACCCATGTGAATGTCAGCTTATATAATTTGCCCAGAATTGTGCAGGAAGTTCTGGAGAGCAAAAGAATAGTTTTCTTTCTTTCTTTCTTTCTTTTTTAATTCAATTCTCTCTTATTTTAAGGAGCTGATGCAAAATTCCTATTGGCAGTTCTGTGAGGGTAAAAGTCAGCCCTATGGGAGCTGCCAGAGCCCTTCTGCTGACACAGGATGTGCCGAGTTCCTTACTGGCACATACAGAGTAGCTAATATGCTACAAAAGTAGTAGATCTGTAAGGGAACTGCCTAACAATCTGGCAGGATGGAAAGAGGCTTTCTGGGCCTCCTGCTTCTTGCAACTGAAGTGAACCTGGTGACTTCTAGGTCTAACATTTTTCTGGTTTGAACTTCTTTTTCATGTTGAACAAGTTGATCGAGAGGTTCAATATGTTTTGGTCAGGGAATTTTTTCAACTAGATATGCCTTAAAAAGAGGAAGGGGGAGGGGCTCAAAGAAAAAAAAATTAATTTTTTAAAACTCAAAACATCCTTAAAACTCTCAGCAAGAAAACAGTTTGTTCAACACGTAGTGTTTTTTTTCTTAACTTTTCACTGAAAATACAAGGGGAAAAGGTTGCTATAATTTTATCCAAAACACTGTTTCCTTTTTTTAAAAATGTGAGCTAGCCAAAAATCAGCTCTGATGCTGGTTGCTAGTGCTGGTGTTGCTCTGTGCTGTCCATATCTGGGAACGCTAGAGGGAGCCTGGTATAGATGGTTGAATGCTGCATGTGGGATACTGAGGAATAATAGGACAATTTAACCTTTTGGGCACTTCCCTGTCAATGGCTTTTTCTGAGTCGTTGCACAGCTTGAAGCTGGAGTTTTCAGAGGTTTAAGAAATCCAAGCAAACAGATCAGCTTAATTTCTTTAAAAGACAGTAGAATAACATAGACCTCCTTGCATGATGTACTGTATAATACCCAAACTTGAAAGAGATTTAACCACTGGAAGATAAGATCCAGTCACTCTTAGTTAGATTTTTAAAAATACAGCCTTGGACCTCTAAGATGTACTGACCAGGAAAATACGGGTCCATAGGGAATATGCACATTTTACAAGTGCTGTTTCCTTTGGGTTAAAGGTGGGAGGCAAGTTTCAAACTTACAAAAAGTTGATTTCCAAGCCTGGAGACGGAACTGAATGTTATAGTTCTGCAGAAACACCGCAGCACAGCAGATGGCACAAAGGGAATGAATGTCTCTTGGCTGTGCATGCTTGTAAACTAATTATCAGTGTTTCACAGGGCTGTAGTTGGAGATAATGGAGCTTACTTAGCTGTGTCTCATTTTCTTTAGCTTTGCATAAGAGGGCTCCAGTTCTGTAGCCACTGATATTAAAAATTCAGGAATCACAGGAGCCCTCCTTGCTGTAAATGTTAATTACGCCAGTTCGGTCTGATGTTCACAGTGCATCTCCTGGGCTAGCAGAGGGAGAGGTACATGTGTACCCCACTGCCTGAAGAGTGATGATGCCAAGAGGGAGCTCTCTTTAATTGTTTTTTCTAACACCTCCTGCCCCAGTTTACCCTCTGAATTGGTGATGAGCCTTTGCCTACAGGTGGGGGTGCTGTGTTACTAGATGATAAAGTCTTGCTAAGGAGGACCTTGACTAGAAACCTGTCTTTTAGAAGCTCTTTTATTCACACTTGGTAAAATCTTTTGACTATGCTGGGTTTTTAAAAACCCAGATATAACCAGAACTTTAGGAGTATTTCACAAGCACAGAGCTTTGAGGTTATCCTGATACAGAAATGGAGAGAAAACCTGGGTCTATTGCATCATCTTCTCTATAGTGCTGCTTGTTGTTGAAGACTGCAGGAAGGGAACAGATCCTTAAGCACCAGGACTAGTGTCGCTTTGAAGGAATGAATGTGCACTTACTCCTGCACAAGGACCTATCACGATCCACAGTAGCTTAGACCTGTTGTAAGTAGGAGATCTAGTGCCAGAAAAGAGTGATTTTTGACCCTGATGCAGTCTCTCCTGCCTGAACGTTTCTTCCTCCTTTCTCTGCATAGTACTGGCAGGAAGAGAACAGGCCTTCTGCCTGTAGCACCATTTGAGTGTCTCAGGATCTCCTCCCCTGTGGTTCTCCCTGCACCAAAAGCTACACAGAACCATCTGATTACATGTATATGTAAGAAAAACTTGCATATACATCTTAAAAGAGATTTTGATGCAGCCAATGATTTTGCATGAAGTAAAGGACTTCCAACTAGGGTAAGATTTTATTTCTCCGCTCACAAGCCTGTTATGATTTCTTTGTCGTTGGATACGACCTATTGTGGAAGAGAGATTAATTCACTGGCTTTCTTAAATGCAGTTGCTTGCTAACAGGCTGATTTAAACTAAATTTTGCCATGAGCAAAAAGATACTGAGAAGTTTCTTTCATTAATTTTCTTATTTTTCTAGATGACTTCACAGCCACTATGCTCACACAGAGAAAAGTTGCTTATAAACTCATACACACCAAGATCAGACAAAAACAATGTTTTATCGAGGCAGTTCTGTGGGGGCTCTCCCCCTACATAAGATCTTACCGGCTAGCAGCTAGGAAGATTTAAAAGCCAAGGTACAGGTGTCACAAGCTGCTTGTTTTTTCAGTAGTGTGGGATGAGCCTCCATGGTCTGTTACTGTGCAGTCATCCTCTGTCTACTCTCCTTTGAATAATTTGTTGGTCTTTTTCTGTTTGTAAACAAACCCCTGTGAGCAGGGGGAGTATAGGACAATTTCCTTTTCACAGACCTGTAAATTCTAAATCTTACTTCCCTGAAAGAAAAAGGCGGCCGTCCAAGAAACTATTGTGAATATGAGTGCATACATAGGGAAAAAAGAAGGTTAAAAAGGACTTCCCTGGATACAGTGCCCCTCTCTTCAACTTTCCTTCCACAGCCTGTGAAACTTTTGTTCCTAAGTAACAAGAATCCTGGGTCCTTGGAGATCATTAGCATAATGTTTGGTTCCAGCATGCAAGTTCAGGCAGGAGGGAAACAAACTGGACTGCATGTAGTTCCTGGAAGTGTTAGCTTTCAATTTATGCAGAGAGAAAAAAAAAATTGGCTTCATTAGAAGCTGTTTGTTAATTTGTTGTCTTAGCTGTCCATTTTAATCATTTGGTTATTTCATTTTATTGATTATTTCATTGGCTGTAATACACTGCAAGATACTTGCAATAAATGTTGTATGTCACAACATTTATGATACTGTTGTTCTTAGCATGTGCCAACTTGGATATGGACACAGGATGGAAGGTTCGTTCAGCAGTGCAGCAGAGGGTGTGAGCTGCAGAATGTATTCATCTATCTGTGACCTTCCAGAAGTGCTGTTGGTTTCTGTTGCTCTGCCTCTCTGGGACAGCATTTTCTGTTGTACCATGTGAATTTACTAGGATTTGCCTCTATGGCTGGGGCTGCCAAGCTCATGCCTTTAGTAACGGGCTGCAAACTGGCTGTTTCAAAACAAAGCAAAAACACACTGAAAGGAAATAACTGTGTTTTCTGAGACAGGTATTATTGTTCATAGAAGATACAACATTGAGGTACCTCTCTTGCCATTAATTAGTCCAGAATATTATGGGCCTAATGAAGATGATAATGCTGATGTGCTTGCCTGATTCCAAAGCTGGAGACTAGGTTTTGCGCACCTCAACCAATGAATTGAATTTAGGTGGTATTTTTCTTTTACCACCTAAAGTGTGCTTAGGTGCTGTGCAATGAAAAAGTTATGCCTTTGCCTGACTTCCACATGTAAATACATGTGGTGCAAACAGGGGGATTTCTTTTCTTTCTCCCCTGTTCTGGAGTGACCAGGTGAGCTGAACAAAGCTGATTAAGCTGAGAGCATTGTTGTGAGGTGTGACAATGCTATCGACCTTTTTGTTGGGAATTAAAATGAAGTACACTGACGATCTGTACAGGGTCCTACCCTGCACAATGCAGCAGTAGTGTTTCTCAGTTAAGAGAGGACAAAATATGGACCATGTCCATGGTGTAGTCCTATTTTAATATTATTCTTATTTATGTATTTTTATTATATCTCTGTTCTTGAAGCATAGTGTGAGAATAGCTGAGGGAGGTAAACTGGTATGTTCAAACAAGGAGAACTCAGTGCTTTTGCTCATAAGTAATCTAACCTGACACCAAGGTTTGAGAGAGGCTGTAGAGCTTCACAAGGAACGCTGGCATTCTGCTTGTCCTATACATTCCTTGTTTAGTGGCTAAGTTTAAAGCTGGGTTGTGGCTTTCCATGAAGAGGATTTTCCTCATAATATTTTTTGTGAATATTATGATTCTTTTTAAGAAAAGTTGTTTTAGGAGAACCTTAGCCATGTATTGCAGACTTAATATGTCTGAAGAATGGAAGAAAAAGAGAAAGAAAGCAGCACTGTGAAATCTAAGAACCCAATTAACTTCATTGAAATTTTATGTTAATTTTAGTGTGGGCAAAGCCTTATCCTCTGAGATCATCTCATCTGCAATGAATCTCAAAATGGGTTGAAGTCTACCTATCTCCAGCAAATGGAGAGCACTGGCCATCACAAAAGTGAGATCATAGTCTGATAATGGAAGAGATTAATAAATCACTTAAGTGTAGTGTAGCTAAAGGTAAGTCATCATTAGTGCACATCATGTTTAGATTCTATCATGGCTAGCACCCTAAAAATACATTACAGTAGATAGATATCTAAGGACTTCTTGAGCACCCCCTCTTGAAGTTTAGCCATTTACATTCATAAAATACTTTTCCCCTTTTTCTTTCCAATGAGCTGCTTTTTTTTCTTTTTTTTTTAATGGACTTACTGCTATTGTATAGCTGCAGTTGTTGATATACTTTGAGCTTTTGCTGTGCTGGCCACAGAGGTTTTGGCTGGAAAAATGTTGATTGATTAAAGATTGCCAGGGAAAAAGGAAAAATAGGCTTGAACTACTTGTAATGCAATTAATATTCTGAGCTCCTATGAGACAACAAGGAGAATGCAGAATTCCAGATCTCTGGGGCCTTGGGGGGAATGTCCTGCCTGGTCTCCTGAGACACAAAAGGATGGCTTTTAGGGGGGAATGGCTGCATTTATCCTTGCATATAGCATGATATGGCGGACCTATCAACCTCTTTGAGTTACACAGAGGCTTCCAAAGTCAGCAGAGTGAGGATTGTTTTGGCCCTTGGAGAGACCTCCCTAGTAGTTTAGGCCTACAAACAGGAACAGTTCCAATAGAGCATAACAGCACACCCAATTCAATATATGTTGTGTATTCACATAACATACAGACTGGGCCAGTTTAGTCCTCTATGTATTATTTTAATTGTCCTTTATATGCTTGTGCTTTAAAATGTTGGCGAGCAGATGGGTTGAACAGGCTTATACATTGCATAACTCCCTGCCTCCTAACTCTACCACAAATCTAAAAGTAACATGAGTGGTGTTTGTCTGCACCCATGGACAGGGAAGAATCTAACCTGATCCTTCTGTGACAAACACCCTAATCCAAGCATACTTCAGTCAACGCCAGGAATCCTGCTCCTTCCATTCAGGATATTCTGTACAAGTTGCAAATGTCTGAGACTTTAGGAAGGCTGGAAGGGCAAAGCTCTATAAAATTCATATTGCAAAGGATAAGTGCTCATGATGTCCATTTTCCCCATCAAAATTTCTACATTCTCGATTCACATGTGGCTGAAAAACTGGGGTGCAAAACCACTATAATTGCACTCAGGTCAGTGGACTTTCTCCTGATTTACATTGTGCAACTGAAAACATCATCTAATCCATTGATTTTTAGGACAAAGAGTCAAGATCCCATCTTCTCATATCAGATATGAATGACACCTTTATGTGTTGCTTGGTTGCTGTATGCATAATTGTTACATCTCATATGCTTCGGAGAAGAAAGCAAAGCCTAGGAGTTGTAGACTCTGAGATAGAATTGTTCCTGGATTTTACTGTTTGTTCATGAAATAGGTTATTCCCTAGACTGCACAATCCCTCCTTCAGATACACGCATTTCTCTGAAGAGGGAGCCTAAGCAAGGAATAAAATACTGTGCTACATATACCATTAGTGCTTATCCTTAATGCACAGTTAGTTGATTAAGGAGTGAATAGGCAGTAAAATAATGATGCACAATCATAAGGGTAAGTTTACAACAATTTACTATAGCAAATTCAATAAAACTAATGCTCCTAGACCATTCAGGTCTTTGAGGCTGCTTTAAGACTAGCTTTGTGGTTTTCTAGTGTGATCCAATATAGAGCACAAGACTGCAGCTCCTTATTCCTGTTGTAGTTTTATAATCTATGGCTGAACAGATCTCTTTGCACTTCAAGAAGTCAGAAACCCTGTCTCTGAACTGGCACCTTAGTGTTAATTTAAAGCTATACACTTAAAAGGAAAAGCATCCCCTATGACTGTTTACATCTTATCATATCAGTAACGCTGTTAATTTTGGCAGATCAAAAGTTTATTTAATCCAGAAATTTTTTGTCTCAGTTTGGTCTGTTGTAATTGCAAAGAACAAGTCCATAGCTTACAGATACTGGCACACCTTCTAGTTCAGTCTAGTCAACGTGTTACTTCTGTTTGCTCAGAACCTTTGGTACTTTCATGTTTTCAGGCTGATTTCCCTGTTTGAATTCTGCCTTCGGCTGCTTTGTTTTTTCATTTAAAATCTCAGGAAAAGATGCTCTGTGCTTTGAGAATAAGGAAATTGGGAAGACATGCTTACACTGTTATTTTAAAATATATAAAAATGACAACTCACTTTTTGGAACCAAATTAGTTTCAAAACACTTTATGCAAAAAGATAATATGGAGACTGAGACCTTTCACAAAGCTTCAGAAAAGTGCAAGCCTTTCAGAATAGAAACAGAGCTGTAATGGTACCTGTTGCTAGCAGTCCAGGTCTACAGTGGGATAAGAATGGGAGCACTAACTGAGCAGCATGGGTCAGTGTGAAGCAGCTGAGAAATACTGTCCCAGCTGCCTGTGCTGCACAGGTCCCTCTTCTGCCTGTTGGTCAGCTTCTGAAATGTTGCATTTGGCCATGTGGCTTCACCACCACAGTTTACAGCAATATCTTAAGGCAAACAGAATCCATCGTCCCAAACACCATTTTTTTTTGATGTTATTAAATATCATGCTTTAAGTGGTACTTCATTCGGGAGCTAATTGGCAAGCAGCTCAGACCTCCAAGTAATATAGATGGAGTGAGCAACTGCAATCTCATTCGTTATCCCTGCTCATCACATACTCTTGCTTCCTACTGAATGTGGTAACAAAACTTGTATCCTCTAGCACTAACCTAACCAACAGAATGGTCTGATCCATGATGAAACCTTAATATTCCCATAGTGTAGGCAATCTCTTGTTTCTGAAGGGTGAGGGCAGGGGGAACAGGGGAGCGTTGCACAGAAAACAAGTGTATTGCCTGTCTTATTGTTCTGAAGTAGACTGTTTCAATCAAATATTTCCTCTTTACAGGAAACACACAGGAGGGGAAAAGACAATGCTCCAGAAGTGGCAGGTAGACTAAGTCTTGCCTCTATATGGAAAAGTGGAAAAAATCTGGCACCTGTCTGTGTGTGTGTATAAAGTGTGTGTGTGCTTCAAGGCCTAAGCTATTCTCTCACTGCTGGAAGTGAGGATATTGGCAAGAGGAGCAGAATATTTGCATCTTATTATTGCAGAGGTTTTTGCTCGTCCTACTGAGAAACATATGGTGCTGCTCTCTGGCAGATGAAGTGTGATCACAGGCACATTTTTAATCTGAGACCAAAGAAGACTACCTAGCTGAATGACTCTAGTCACAGATCATCTGTTCATATAAATCAGTATACCTCTCCTGATTTCCCAGATGTCATGCTGAGCTGAGATGTATTGCATTTACTTCCCTCTATCCCTGAATTGGTAGCCCCAGACACATTGAAGAAATCTGTTCCCTCCTGTTGACATGTAAGATACAGCCTTTCCCCACAGGCTGTTGTCCAGGATATGCCAATACAGAGATTGCATGCATTTTGCTCACTTGTAAATTGAGAGAAAATGCTTTTATGCTAATACAATATAAAATTACTGGGCAATTACAGACAAGTGCAAATGACGGGTCTGAAGAGGAGCAAAAAAAAGAAGACTGAGATTCTGGTGAATGAATTATTGTACAAGAAATATTGTGCTGATGTAAATGGCAGTGGCTGGCTGATCTCACTCTTTGTAATTCTTGTCCTGGTGAACAAGGGAAGCACAGATCTCTGAGGGTGGCTTTGAGACATGATTCACAGGGATGAAGTTAGGAGACTTGAATTGTTGCTTTCTTGTCTTGGCAGAAGAGGGAGATCAGTAACTTTGATTATCTCATGTACCTGAACACGCTGGCTGGCCGCAGCTACAATGACTATATGCAGTATCCTGTGTTTCCGTGGGTCCTCGCTGACTATCACTCCCAGGTAGGTGCTTGCTACTTAGCAGCATTTCTCTACTCTCTATGATAGCAACCGTATAAAGGCTTGTTCAGTGATGGCACTGAAGCAGAGGGGTCTAGATAAAGATTCAAAATTTAGATAGTTTCAGCCACACAGATCCTTTATAGAATAACCTTGTCTTCAAGTCAGGATGCTGAGACACCTTCTGCCTCAGTAAGGTGGATGAACATCAGTTAAATGCAATTCTAATTATGGACAAGCTGCATCCACTGAGCAGGTAGTCGGGCAGGCATCTATGACTCCTGATAATGCAGGTTTGCAAGGGATAGCCCTTGAACAGTTTACAACTTGCCAGATCCTTTATTCAGCTTTCTGAAGCTCTTTGAACATGCTATCCTTTAAGTGACGCTCATTGCCACTCTGTTTCCATAGTCCCTTCCCAGTTCTAGAGATGGATGCATTGCTAGTGCTGCATCTGTGGCCTTTTTGAATAGATGAAACTCCCAATGCAGCCTTGTCTTTGTCAAAGTTAGTCAAGATGTTTGAGACTCTAGGGATTTTTAGACCTAACCTTTTGCTGTATTTTGCTTTTCAGACTCTAAACCTTACTAATCCTCATACATTTCGGGACTTGTCAAAGCCCATGGGAGCTCAGACTGCAGAGAGGAAACACAAGTTCATCCAGCGCTACAATGAGGTGGAGAAGAGTGAGGGTGAGTGATTTGGGAGACTTTCATACCTCAGAGGTTTGGGTTCCCTCAGGCCCTTGGCAATGCTAGTGAATTCCTTTGAAATGATTATCCAAAGATTTTCCAAACCTGTGGCTAAAGTATCAACATGCCAAAGAGATCCTCTTGTTTCTGGACACAGAGCAGTTCAGGGTTCAAAGAGAAGTGACTCCCATAGAGCAAAAACTTCCTATGTGGCTTGTACTGCTGAATTCTGTCCCCTTCCCTTGGGCAAGGGGTACTACAGCAAAAAACAGTGTTCCCTGACGAAGACTGCTGCATGCAACCTATCTAACAGCTACAATAAGAAAGGGAAACAGAGCATTGAGGCTATTGACCTCTGGAGATCAATACATATTTTAGGACTAATAGGGAGGAGGATGGTCTGGAAAGAGGAAGGCCTTATTCTTTAGAAAATGAGATGTGCAGGGCAAAAAAGAGGATTCAGAGATGGTGGTAACTGTGCACATTAAATGCAAGTATGCAAGGTATGCTTTTGCTCACAGCTCTTTGGAGACATCTACTTTTAAAGACCTGTTCCCTGTTTAATTCTGCTATGGTAATGGGATGTTATGGACTTGACATGGTGAAATTTGGTACTGAAACCTGATTTGTGTTCAATTTCCAGGGGACCTGTCAGCCCAGTGCCATTACTGTACTCACTATTCATCAGCAATTATAGTGGCATCTTACCTGGTCCGAATGGAACCATTTACGCAAACCTTTTGTTCTCTGCAGGTAAGGGGCAAGACATTTGGCTTCACTCCTACACACCTTGTTATAAGCCATATAGCATATGTCTAATAAAGGAGAATTAATTCTCTTGACATTTTCTGGGTACCCTATGTGGAAACTGGGCTCATTGAAGGCTCTGTTCTGTGTCTGGTAAATTCAGTGGAAACATTTTAATTGGAGCAGGATTGATGCCTGCTCTTCTGGTTTTTTTCTTTTTCTTTTTCTTCTTTCTTTTTTTTTGTTGTTGTTGTTTAGTTAGTTTGTTTGTTTTCCTGAGGGAGAAAGATTATTTAGTTTTGGTCCCAAGATACGTTTTGTGTGAGTTCAGGCATGTAAACACATAGATGATGTTTTCCTACCTCTTTAAGCATTAGCCACTGTCACTGGGGTGAAAGCTGCCTATCTTCATGGAGCAATGTTAGAGGTAACTAGGTTAGGATATTCCATTGCTCAGAGACTGCTTTACATCCAGTGAGGGCTGGCCATGTCTCCTACAGCTCTCCAAGTGCTTTTCTGTTATTCTGATCTTTCTTATTTTCTTTTTTTAAATGAACTTATACAAATAAAGCACTGTGCTAATTAAGTAATGAGCCCTGTGATATTGGCTATTACCAGCGGTAGGTGATGGGTTAGTGAACCACCTGAGGCAATGCTTACCATGGCACTCTGTGAGCCATATGTTAGCTGCAGTCATGAGTGACTGTAGAGCAGCTATTGCTGTTGTAAACAACACAAGCTGCTCCAGCTCACTGGCACGCTTTTTATGTGTAACAAGCCCCCAGTCTGAGTGGCCGCTTTGCAGCTGTGTTTATGGGTGTTTGGCAGATAGCTGACATTTCTCAGTGGAAAGTTACCTTCAAAGGCTACTGAAACCTGAAGCACTGAAAAATTTATCTGGAGGTAGACATACTAAAACCACTGAATGCTTTTTTCATTCTCATTCCTTTGCTCTTATGTTGCTGCATGTTCAGCTGAGCTGATGTTGTCCCCCAGGTGTCCAGTCCTACAGTGACTTAGGAATTAGTGCTTTCTGGGAGATTCAGTCAGACAAACAGCAGACCTGAGAACCTGGTCAGTCAGGAGCAGGTTGGAAAAGGAGTATTTCTAAAGTCAAGACTTTGGAAAGGGCTGAGATAGGAGCTGTAAAAGATTTGCAGTACCTTAATAAAATGGAAAAGCCACAGTTATAACCCCAAACTGCCAATCTAAAAGCACAAGAAAAGGAAATGCAACAACTTGGGTGCATGCCTTGTAAAAAATTGATGTTGGCATACCATCCTTTTTCCCCCTTTAGTCAAAGAGTTGATTTGCACCCAACCATAGAAGAAGGCAGTGAGAAAACAAAGCCTCTGGTAAGGGAACCATATAAGAAATTTACAGAATGTTATTTCATATTTCATTTAAGTACATTGAGATCTGATTCTGGAGAAAGGTCTGTATGTACTTTGCATTTTGTACTGGAATGGATGAAATACTGGTTTGTTGGACCGACAGTGGATGCTGCCCCCTGCTTCAGTGAGTTCCCTCACCTGTCGTTAGGCAATAACCTCCTAGAATATCTTTCAGCAATTGGTCTCAGCATTGCCTAAAAGCAGCAAGGGTGTCTTCTTCAGAAAGGCATTCCAGGACCTCATGCCCTCGATGGTTAGTGATACCTGCTTTTGTTTTACCTTAGATTTTATCCCTGTTTGTTCTTATGCCAATGTTGGATTTCAGCTAAGCAAACTCTTCTTCCTTCCTGCTGTTTCTCCCTCTGATGTACTTACCAAGGATAGAGTTCTTATCCTTTATTTTGTCACTGACTCCAGAACAGTTATTTAAGCACTACCTGCAAATGCAGGTAATTAGTTCTCAGCATCTCTATGGCTAAGTCTTTGTGCCTTTATAAGCATCTCTAAGAAACACTTTGAGCTCTTTGAGTTTAAAGCACTATCAAGACTCAGTGATGCTTAGATTTATAAACATGTGGAGATCTAACTTATCCCCAGAGATCGCTTTGACTAGTTGCTTTGTGTATACCCTGCTGAACTGTAGTTTGAAAAAGCTTATTTTTACCAGTACCCCTGATCATGGTAAGGCCTGTACTGAAAGCTGTAAGAGTCTATGTTGACTTGCATTCTAAAGGCATAAAGCAATTCTGGATTCTCCTTTTTCCTTTCAGTGCAGTTTTTGCATTCATAGACAGAGAAAACTCATTAATTCTGATATAAATATATGCAAATAAATTTATTAATATATGAAATGGGAAAATCAGTTATTGCTTCCTTTATAAATAATACAGGCTTAAGTTTTAAAGATATTACTTTTCCCTAAAATGAACTAGACAGCCAGGGAAAAAATCACATTTTTTCGTGGTGGTAATATCTTTAACCAGATTTGTCACGCTAACAGCATTTCCTATGTATATATTATTTTTATTTAATACAGGTAATCTTTTTATTACAAATCATATTGTTTCTCAGGAGATTACCATCAGCTCTCATAAAAGCCGCAAAAAAAGATGAAAAAGCATCAATCACCAACAGACACAGCATGCTGAGTGCAGATTAAATATACAAAGCCCTTTAATATGCTTCAATGAGATACTTGTTAACTGTTGATTTATTTATAGTCCTCCTTCTATTCTGTTTTAATTTCAATTTGCCTTTGACTCCAAGGGTCCCTGCCTAATAATGATCAAGAACAAGATGACCTTGTGCATCAGATTAATTCCCGCTAGGCATACTCATGTGATTTTAGCCACTTTTTCATTCATAGTCCCTTGAGTGGGTGTGGAAAGGCTCCACAGTTGCCAGTGGAATAGGGAAGAGGAACAGAAAATGCAAGAAAGTATAATAGAAAGTACCCTGAACCAAAAGCCTGGTCAGAATTCAACTTGGAGGAAACTGCAGTGGGGTCTTTCTATCTTGAAGATGTACTGGATTTTGGTGAGAGCCTATCTGAAAAGGTAGGCAGGAAACTGTGGCTTCAGAACCGAAGATACTGACTTCTACATTGTGCTTCCTTATCCATGAGTGTAATTTCTCCCTACCAACAGATAAAGCAAAAAGTCAGTTATTTCTTGACCTGCAGTTCTCAGGCATAGTGGAGGCTGTAGATCCAAAGGAGTTGCATCGTAGGCATGCAGGTAATCGAATTTCATATGAGGAGTGGTGCTTGCAGTCAGAAAACAATGTAGGGGCTAGTGCACAGAGCCCACCTGATCCCTGGGAGTGGGATATCATTCTTGTAGAGTGAGGATGCCTAGGTGTTATTTTTGTATTTAATGGATTGAAAATCAAATCTTCATCTGTAATTGTACAGAAGGGCAGTGTTCTCCTAGCCTGACATGAGCAACTGTCCAAAGGCAGAAAGAAAACTAATCAAAGGCTCTCAAGTTTTCCCAGCAGGTCAGCCACAGGCAGGATCTGACTGGAAGTTGGTCCTTATTTGGACTGTTGCCCATAGGTGCCAACACACAGCAAGCAGGCTGCATGTGAGAAAGTAGAAGTTAGGGAATTTAATCCATTATTAAATTCTATCCCCAAAGACTTTTGTCATCTGAAATTTAACTTTCTTTTATTCTGTATGTGTACAGGTCACCTCTAGTCTTACGTAGTCTTTGAAATCTCATATTTAAATCCAGCTGAGGAGGCTGCTTTTTTGTGAAATAAAATCTAGCTATCATTCATATGCATGAAGCCTAACTCCCAGCTTTTTATTTAGGAGAGATCTGAATAGCCAAGGGAGTAGGCATGATGCATTCACTTCTGTCCAGCAACTTCTCTTCCTACTAGTATAGGACTGTTTTCCAGCTTATGCTGAAGCCCTCTGTCATGAGATTTAACCTAGCAGGCTTGGTATAAAACAGCTGTATCAGCGCTGATGGTTGCTCCGATGTTCCTGTTTTGCCTGTGACAGGAATTCCAGTTGTCATTTACTGGTGGGCGTAGGGCTCACAGTCCCAGAAGCCTTGTGGGTTTTGTGTAACTGGGCAGAAAACCAGCAAAATAGAGATAAAGCTCTTCTATATTCACACACACACACCTGTATGGCCTTCCTTTGTATAATACCTGAGCACTCGTATTTGTTAACAGTCATTCTTGCACCACCCCTGGGTTTTACTAGCTCTGTTCTGCCATCTCACGGGTCTGTTCTTACCTAATGAAGCAGCTTTGAGGATTGAATGATTGAAGATGAGCAACCATGCATATATTTATGCTGCACTGCAGAACTGTTCAAAGATAATTACACTATCTCTGACAATCTCTCTTGGGCCTTGGCAGTAGGATGTAGTATTTTATCCCATGGCACGTGATCTGAGTTAACCAACCCCACTGAGAAATACGTACGTTAGCCTGGGAGCATGCTGCCATTGAGCAGCTATATTGCTGCTAGGGCCTGATCTAGATGTTGAAAAACAGTTTGGTTCTGTCACTTTGCACAGTTAAGACAGTTTTCTTCTGAGTCAGCTTGTTCATGCTGAAGTAGATCTCCAAAATCTGATAATCTATTTAGTTATTTTTGATATTTATAGTAATTTTATGCTAAAATAAATGTGTTGGTGCTCGATGTAGGTATCACTATATAAATGTGAGCATGAAATTTTCACAAATGCATATAGTATCTGAGATCCCCCTGAAAATCCTGCAACAAATGTGGGTCCAATCTGAGGATTTGAATGCTCTCAGGACTGTGCTTGAGGCAGTTTTTCCCCTGCCTCTATACTAATTGAGCTATGAGCTCAGACATCCTTCCCTTTCCCTCCTTTATTGTGTTTTCCCTCTTCACCATGAGGATTTAATAGTCCTTACTGGCATCTGTCCACTGGGCCAAAGTTGCTTGCCTGAATCCAGTTAATGTTATTTCAGTGGTATCCCACTTTCCAACAGGCTTTTTTTTTTTTTTCCTCCAGTGGATTGCACTTAAAATAGTGTATGACTATCTGTCCAAGTCACAGCTGAAGTAAATACACCAAGATTGTTTCCTCTGCTTACAAAGCACTTCAGGATGAAGGAAACAAGTTACCTCCAGAAGCATTATTATTGAATGCTCCGATATTCCCAAGCTGCCCTGGATTGTTTCTGCTTCCCTTTCTTATTACAAGCTAGACAAGGTCTCCAGGCTTTATGGCACTCTCTTCTATCTACAAGTCAGCACTGAGACAGCACCTAATATAGAGTCACAGTAAATAGAGCTGAGTCAGATCTTGAGGTAATCATCTAGTCAAACATGCTGAGATTAATATTACAAAATTAGCAAGACTTTGCATCTACTGGATATTTAAGAGAATATTCACACTGTGGTCTGCTTGTCACAGGGCGGGAGCTTTGATGTTGCAGACAGGATGTTTCATAGTGTCAAGAGCACATGGGACTCAGCGTCAAGAGACAACATGAGCGATGTCAGAGAACTCATCCCTGAATTCTTCTACTTGCCAGAGTTCCTAACCAATGCCAATCACTTTGAACTTGGTAAGTGCTAGAATGAACTTCAGTGCTCCCCATCCCCTCCTCAGCATGCTGCCAAGAGAAAAGATCCAGTCACGTGTTGGGAACTAGTCCGTGGAACGTACTGGCAGATGAGGCTCTTTAATAATGTGAAATCAATTCCTGTTAACAGAAGATTTCAAGAATAGAAGCTTTTATATCCAAATGATGCATGCAATAATCCATGTGTTTGCAGGCTCAGAGGGGCTTGAAATTCCTGTTATTTACTGCATACAGGAAATGCACGTTTTATCAGACAAAAGCATGTTGGTGAAAGGTCATCTTAAATTTAGCTACTCTGATGCTTAAAGTTGCTGAATCTGTCCTCACTTTCACCTTGAAAAGTTGTGCATGTATGAAGCAGTGTCCCAAACCCTTCTGAATGTACACTGCCTTTAGACCCTTTGTATTGGTGGTGGACAGTTAGAAGGAACCCAAACAAATCAGTATTCAGAAACAGGCAGTGCAGTGTTCCAACCCTGACTGTGGACAGCACTTGGATACTTGTTAGTTAACAATTAAGGTAGAAAACTGATACCTAAAGAATCATCCTAAATCAGTGACAAAAAAAGGCAACTTAACCAGTGGTGTGGAGGTCTTGCTATAAATCATTTGTATTTAAGATCTCAGTGAATTGAGACCTATGCTAAGGAAAGGGAAGGATAGAAAAACATTGTTAAAATATTATTAGAAGATAGTAAAGATGTAAGGTAGTTTTATCTTGAGAGGAGGCCAAGTAGCAGAGCCTAGCTGAAATCAAGATCCAGAAACTAACCTGAATGGAACCAAGTGGAAGGAAATAAGAGGTTTCGGGAAGTCACTGATAGAGAGCAAATATACAGAAAGATTTCGTAATTGAGAAAGACAAGAACTGAGTCTTAATGCTATGCTCTAAGGACGTATGATGTCCAGACCTGAGCCTCAATTTAGATTTGAATTTGTCTAGGCTTGTTACACTGTGCCCTGATTTAGAAACATAGGCTCACCTTCAGAAATGAATCAAATTGCAAAGGACTTGAGAGCACTGTACTTCCCAATATCTGGCAGTTAAGCCCATGGGATCATGTTTAAGAAGAAAGTTGTGCCAACAGGTTTGTCTAGTAAGAGTTTTTAGCTGGGGCCTAAATGGTTCATCCTGAGGGCATGCATATTTCTTTACTATATTCATGACAGTTGCTAGAACATTCTCTGTGATTTATTAATAGATCAAAAATCCCTGGAGAAATGGCTTCTGCAGTATTTTATGACACTGTGTTCCATATAGAACTTAATTTCCTTTGTGAAAATCACCTGAATTTCCTTTGACTTCACCTTTCTGGATAAGTTGTTCCCATGTGCAGTGTGTGTGATTCTTGTTTCTAATTTTCCATTTGTAATTCCTGCAGGCTGTATGCAGGACGGAACAGTGCTGGGAGATGTACAGCTCCCTCCTTGGGCAGATGGGGATCCCCATCAATTCATTCACCTGCACAGACAGGTCAGTGAGTATCAAGTTTTGTGACCCAGTGATGATTGTGGGTCCCACTGAAAATGAAATCCTTAAGGCCTGGGGCACAAACCGAAATGTTAGATCCAAATGCATTCTGCCTTTGCAGAGTTCATGTCAAGTTCTGAATTTTTGTGTATCTACCCGTCTGTAGAACAGTTTATCCCAAATCAAGACCAGCTTTCCAAATTGTGTGAAATTTGTATCTAGATCTGCAACATGGGTTTGTCTCAGCCTGTAAGTGCATGTGAACATAACACATATGCACACAACATTTACATGTAAATTGTTCCATATTATCATCAGCCAGCTAAGTGTTTGTTTAAACTATCTACTTTCATCTCTGAGTCATGCCAGGAGTAAAATTAGTGGGGAGATTGCTTGGGGGATAAAATCCAATGTGATTTGCTGCCTTTCATGAAGTCATCCTTTGCAATCTGAAAGCAAATAGCTTTAAAGTCTAGGAATCTACTAAAATTAGTGCTGTCCACTTCTGTAAGAAGTCACCTGGCAAAGACAAAACTACCTGGTAATGGGTGAAAAGGCAATTCTCTATGAAGTTTGTTGGGTTAAACACAGACTTTGCAACTGAACATCTTGGTGCTGATCTCTGTTTTTGTTAGAGCTAATAAGGAAAGTGGTTGTACTGCAGTGCCGTTGCTGAAAGAAACTGCATCATCTCATCTGCTGTCTTATGGCAGAGGGAGTTTCAGGGTCAGTGTTTGCGAGTGTCAGGCAGATTGTTTGCATGTACAAGACTGGATTGATTATCTGTATTAGCATTAGTGGGACTAAGCAAAGAGCCTGTGATTTTTTTTTTCAAGGCATTGCATCCTCCTGGTTTGTCATTTGTACCTTCAGTTTCTTCCTCAGTGGGTTGTTCTGCTCACCTCTACTGTGCCAGGTAGGGTCCTGCCTTTGGGGATTCAGATCTCACTCTCTATCATTCTGTAGGTGATTGCATTCAATCTGCTGACTACAACCATCTTCTCTGTTTTAATGTCTACAGATAAACCTTGGTTGCTCTCTCCAACTGCTGATTCCTAAATACTGTCTCTGACCTTCCTTACCAGCTCCTTAGCTTTTATTTTCCCATTTTAAACAAAAACTAGACACTCTTCTCCTGTAAGTATCTTTCCTCTGCTATTCTCTTAAACTTTGACAGCAACCACCATGCTCCTATGGAGTTGCCATTACTTCTCCATGTCCCTTGCTTTGCACTTCTGTGCTGTATTCAGAGCCCAGGCTTTCTGTCATTGTCCATACTACCAGATTATTTTCACACTCTTCTGGGACATTCTCGTGAATCTGCATTCCTTTCTTTTCTGACCTGCCTGATACCCCTTTTCAAGTCAGGACAGAGACAACTGTGAGAGGACAGCATCTTTACTGTCTGGCGTTCCGTATAAATCTCCTTCCCCAGATTTTTTGAATTTCTATCTGACTCCTTGCATTTGTGTCTTGTCTTTTCTCTCTTGAGACCTTGTGCACATGTCTTCTTGCATCATCTTCTCCCCCCAGCCACCTCGGTGCTGTCAGTAATCTAGCCTTAGTCTGATGTTTGGCAATTCCATTTTTATCGATGTTTCCAAAAAAGCTCTTTATAAGCTGGTATGTGGGCTGTGAATCCAGTCTGAAGATAATCTTCTACTATGACACCTGTTTGGAGAGAATAGGCTGCTGGTAGTGTCAATCATCTGCATATCTTGCAGAGAAAGAGTTGTTAAAACATATTCTAAAGACGACTCAATGGTTTGTAGTGCCTGATTCCTATACTGTGTCTCTGCCTGTTTCTGATTCTCCAAGCATTTTGGCTTGTGGATAGCACTGGTCATAAGAGAGTCTGTTGAACCTGGTAGGCTCATTCACATGTGCTCTGTTTACTTCTGGGAGTAAACATGGGCATGCTCTGAGCCTGGGCTTTTCCTTGTGCAGCAATCCTGCCCTTGTTTCTGTTTCAAAATTGCTGAGTACATAATGAGGGAATTTTGTCTTTGTTTTCATTGTGAGTCTTTAGTCTCTGTCGTGAGCTCACAATCTGAGTACTTCATTTTAAGGCTGTTTCAGAACAGGAAGTGCTAAATACTATATACAAGAAGTCTAAATTTCTACCTTGCAACTCTCTCCTACTTTAAGTTAAAAATGAAATGGATAACTTCTGTATATACTTTTTAAAAATAATCCTTTCAGTCATTTTAAAAGTATTGTAGCCTCAATACACAAAAGCTGGTGAATTAATGATGTTCCAAGATATTTGATGTGGAGAATAGCAGCTTACTATTGTTATTCCAAGCTTACTATTGTAAGTTCCAAGTGTCTCCATGCCTAGTAACTTGACTCAGTGGTGTGCTCTTGCACCATTTAGTAACTTAAGCTAGTACATTGAATTTACAGCATATTCAGTAACTAGTCTCTTTTCAGAAGCTACATCTATCTTGTTCTTTGTTTTAACTTGTCTTTCAAGTAAGATGTGTAACTTAGATCGCAGCCTTGTCTTACTAGACAGACAAACACACAGTGAGCAGATCTGGCTGGAGGTAAAAAAGAATATATATGTGTGTATAAAATATATATATACATATATATTATATATGTGTGTGTGTGTGTGTATATATATATATATATATATATATAGAACAATTTTTCTCTGGAAAATTAGTCTGATTGAAATGGGAGTGTATCAGTAGCATCAAGAAAATCGTTTGGTAGATCACTTCAACCTTCTGTTGTTGTTACCAAAGCATTTTCAAATGACCTTTTCTTTACAACGTTTATATTAGATTACAGACTGAATTTAAAATACTTTATTTTTGTGATGCAGCTATTATAGTTAATATTTCTTAGTATATAGTTTTTGATATCAATAAAATGATATAATTTTTTCAAATTTAAAATTTAATTTTCCTGAATATTAATGCATGAGAAATTTTGAGAGTTAGGCTTTTTGTTCTGATTTGGAAAGAAAACACAATTCAGTGTCTGAATTTCCCACAGAATGTAACTTCCAGTTCTCAGTCAGTGCTAACAGGCAGAAAAAAATCTGCCCCCTGCCTGTTGTCAGTCTACTAGCCTAAGGGGGTGAAGAAAGGAGGCAATGTTTTTGCCATCTGGAGAGCTGAGATGCAGAGAGATTGCTCAGACTGCCTAAGTTCCTATGCGTGCACAGTAATTGGTGTTATTGAGTCAGGCATCTCTGGAATTTCTCAGGGAGTGAATCAAAGGCTCAGAGCTGTAGCGATAGTGGAATGGGAGAGGGACCTGAGTCTTGGTCAATGCCTGTCACCACGTAACAGTACATGTATGGGGATGGGAGAGATCCGTGTTGTAAGTGTTGCATGTACTTCAGGCTGGCTGGTAAGTACAGTCCCTCTTAAAAAGAAGAGCTGAGCTAGGGAGTGCCTCCCTTGCAAGGCAGCAACTTGCTGCTGCTCACTGGAAGTAGATTTTGACCACTGTGGTCAAATGTGTAACAATTCCCTGGCATTCCCGAGTGCTTGCAAAGAAAGCATGTAGGTTTTGGGGTGCTCTGGCTTCATTCTCTGCTTTTTCTCAGGCTCTCTCCGAGACCTTCCGAGGTGCTTTTAGTCTGTCTTCTAGTTTCCCATACATGAGGATGATAACACCATCCTCCCCTTACTGAGGTACTGTAGAAAGAAATCTGTGGATGGCTGAGAGCTGCTGCAATTTTACGGTGATGTTTGTTAAAGAAAAGTAAAGGGAAGTGTGCTTTTTTTATTGTGGCTCTTTTGGAGTGTGAAGGACTGAGATGTGCTGCTTGAAGTGTTTGTAGTGCTGTGTACACTCTATGCATTTTAGATACAACAGGCATATCTGTATTAGCTTGGTAGTTGGGAGCAGGGTGCACTTTTGAAATGAATCTCCCAATCATCCCTGATCAGCAGAGTTTTGCTCCCATTGAAGAGTGATCTCTGACCATGTGAACTGTTCTATCCAACTACTGTGTTTCTTTTTTGGATGAAACTAAACCAAAACCTGCACTCCATGTTTACACCTAAGGCACTCCAGCCAGCAGTAGTAGACTAGAGCTAGTCTGATGTAAAGTCTCCAAGGTACACATAGTGTGGATACTGGGTCCTCTGTACCACTGTTCTCTTCTGCAGACCTGCTTCCACTGAGCTGCACTGTTTGACAGTACAGGCACAGCTGCTACAGCCAGAAGACTTGTATGAGTGAATTCAGTTCTCAGATAGGAGCAATTAAACAAATGGAAAATCAGGTTTATAGACTCATGTTCTTAATGATTAGCCAGACCAAATCAGACCTCAAGTACATTCCAGTCTGATATTCTCTCTTCAACAGCAGCTAGTGACATGTGTTACACAGGAAGGTGCAAGAAATCTTGCTGTGGAAAGAAAGTTGATCAGCGTACCTGGGGAAGTTTCCTCCTAACCCAGAAGAGTTAGAGATCTTAAACTTTGAAACAAGAGGATTTCCGTCTTCACTAAAATCCCCTGCAACAACAAGCATACTTGTTACTGTTATCATGGTTCTTTTATGAAGGTTTACAGAGACGATTAAAATGGATCCAGGTAATCACTGTCACAAAGCCTGGCTGTTGCTTTAAGAATCTAAGTGGAAGAATTGCTTATAAGATATAGAACTGTGATTACATCTGCTTCATGTTTAATAAATTAGGAATCTTATCTGCACAATTTTCTTACTCCTTCCTTTGGCCACAAGTTCTCCCCGCTACAGCTGGGCTGCATAATGTCACAGTGCTCAGTGAAATATTGAATGGCTACCCAGTTGCACCTCAGTGCGTTGGTTGCTTTATTTTGCTCTGGAAGCGGTGCCAGGCAAAATTTACAGTTTGTATTTCATGCACTAACAGCTTTTATTAATGAGGATGAGTTCTGGGTCTGGTCACAAGTGTTTTCTTGTTGATTGCAGAGGACAGATTATGTGCCGTGCTTGTTCTCTGAGCTGCCGTATGATCATTATAGCTGTGGGCAGGGTCATTTAAACTCGCTGCACTGGGCTAAGTGTATACTCTGTGAAATGAGCCATTGTTCTGGTTCCCATTAGCTTGTTTATTTCTGCTGTGCTTTGGGTGGGATGCTCTGTCTGGGAGACCTTTAACTGAGCATCAGGGAGCACTGCAGAATCAAATCATTTGGAGATATGCAAGTATTTTTAATAACGCTTAGCGCTGCTGATTGAATCATTGGGCAAGGCCCTTTGGGAACACCCAAAGATTTGTGGCAGGTGATGTTAGGGGCGGTAGCACTTCCTGAAGCTCATAAATATGGCTGACTAACCTGGAGGTGGGCAAAGGTCCAACTCAGCTTATCTCTACTGCCCATGAACTTGCTAGGTCTTTCAAACCTAGTTTTTTGCTCTGTTGATGTTCTAGGGAGCCCACATTGGGTTAGGTATATTCCCTTCCAGCATTTTCCTCTGTTCTTCTCCAGGAAGAACATAAAATTCCAAGAAGAATATAAACAAAGTAATTTTTTAGTCTGAGTCCATTAATTCACATGTCTGGAGTGCGGGTGGCAGATCAATTCAAGCGAAGTTAGCCATTTTTCATCCTAGGAAAAAAGTTCAAATGGGACCCTGAGCTTTTTCAAGATGAGGAAATCAGGTGCTGCAACTCTTTCTGTCTAAGTCTTGTGAGAGTTGTAAAATATGTTTGTTGATCAAACCCATGTAGTCTTGAAGCTTCTGTTGTACAGGTGTTCTGCTGCACCCTAAGGCTGCCATTGCAAGACTCCATCCTGCTCTGCTTGTCTTGAGTTGCAGCACCCCTAGCCATTTCACTACAAGCTGTATATTTGCCCGTTCATGACGTACCTTCTCTTACTGTACCCTTCAGACCCAATTTAAAGCCTCTCTTCCAGTCATCTGCCTTTCCTGTGTATACTTATACATGTCTTCTCAAATGAAATCTCTGTCGCTAAGTGTGGTTCATGACTAAGGCAGACTTCTACAAATAGACTAATACCTTAATTCACCTGTGGTTTGTCTATAGACCAAAGTGGTGGTATCAAATGCTAGCAAATGTTTTGCATGTTTAACCCATCTTGTGTCAATAACTGTATTGGTGAAAACATGGTATCACAGGTTTCAACGTGCATTGGAAAATTTGAGTGTGTGCCAGCATCTGGATAGTGTTTGTACTCTACTTAGTAGAACCTGGTGAGGCCTGTGTTGTGTCTGGGGATATTGTTACTTGTGTCCGTTAAGTCAGGCATGCTACACTGCCCGTTCTTTTCCCGTGGAGATCCACCCTTAATCTCTTTGGTCACATTTTGTATGTGCTTTATTCACAGTATGTGCTGTGAATGATGTTGCTGGAGGAATTGAAAGTATGAGGATTCACTTACTGAGAGCACTGCAGAGAATTTAAATTTTCGGCAAGTAACAGAGGATCATGATGCATCTGTAATGGACACACACTATTGAATTTACTTTGTTTGGTTTTAGGCACTGGAAAGTGACTTTGTCAGTGCTCACCTTCATCGCTGGATAGATTTGATTTTTGGCCATAAGCAACACGGCTCTGCTGCAGTGGAGGCAGTTAACACCTACCACCCTTACTTCTATGGAGACAAGACGGACCTCAACAATATTAAAGATCCTCTGATTAAGAGCACCATCCTGGGTTTTATCAGCAACTTTGGACAGATACCAAAGCAGGTACCACTTTATCTTGAGTCTAGGAGGAAAAGCAGAAAGCACAATTTATTCTGATCTGGTATGTTTCAACTGGAAAGCAAAAGAACCTGTTTCAGAGAATGCTTTTTGGTTTGAATCTACTGAAAGTTGGGCCATAGGCTCCTCCAGATTGTACGCTTTGTCAGTGTACACCAATACCCATGTGTGTGACCCACACTCTAATCATGCTGTTTTTGCTGTATATCATAACAGCAGTAGTATCAGGATCTGGGTTCTGCTGCTTCAGTACAGTCACCTGAGTAACCATCAGGCTGGGAAGAAGTATGGTCAAATAAAGGCAGTTTAAAGTCTCACCTATACTTTTTTTCTCTTTCACTGGATCACAAAGATTACCTTCCTATTGCTGCGAAGAAGGGAAGTAGTTTAGTGAGTGTATAGTGAAATGTGTAAGATGATTTTATTTTAATGAAGATTTCTATGTATGACAGTCCTGAGTCACTGATAAAGTGTTTAAATAGATGTCTTTTCTGCAAAGTCTGGCAAGTCAATATTTTTCAGTGCCTTGCCTTTCTTCTAGCTCTTCACTAAACCACATCCATCCAGGAATGCCCAGGGAAAAAGTTCACCAGGAAAAGAGGCTATACTGTCCCTTCACTCAAGTGGAATTCTTCCTCCATTCCTCAGCAGCCTGCAGAACCTGAAGCTCTTGCCAGTCACAATCAAAGGTGCTGTGATGGCTGTATTCTCTTTTCTGAACTAATAAGTTTATACTTTTTAACCAAAGTCTGTTTTGACCAAAGTCACAAATCTGGATTTTTAAGAGCACAAAAACATACACCTTTATTGTAACAGGGGTTGGTACCATCAAGATCCCTTCTGCTGATTGTTACTTGTGTATGTGTGTATTGTAGGATGGCATTGAAACATGAAAATATGCATGAGGAATCCTGCCAACTTCTCATGCAGAGTTCAGAACAGAAATTTTTTTTACAAGATGCTGAAATCGTCTAAATTCTAAATATGTCAAATTAAGACATAAAGCTCACTATTTTCTCTTCTTATTCTCTCCTTATATTCAGCAGCAAAATAAATAGTTTCTCCCCCCCCCCCCATCTTCAAATGTTTTCCTCTTTCCATCTTTTTCATAGTCTGCTACTTTTCTTAACCTGAAGAAACCTGGAAAATTGCAGTGTTTACATTTTGATCCCCGGTTGGTGGTCTTTGCGTCACATGTCTTTCTCCCATAGCCCAACTGCAGAGGTGCTGTCATTGACATGCCCTGCATGATTTGCAGTTCAGGGCATAAAGCAATCTGCCCATGAAAGGGAGCCTAATTACACCACTGTAAAACCCCCTTCTGTGGATTGGGTCACTCCCATTGCATGGATTTATATATTCCATTGGAGACAGTTTCTACTGTTCCATCCGGAATCTCACTTGTGGTCAGCTTCTGTTTGTGGGCCTGGCCACAGCCCAGAGGCCAGGTATGGGTCTTGCCAGCCTCATGCACAAGGTGCGTAAGGGGGAAAGTTGCTATTAATACTGTAGAAACAGCAAAATGAAATATATTCTCTTTCTCATCAGACTCTCCCAAGGGAGCCATTGGGCACATTGTTCATACTGAGAAAGGCATTCTGGCTGTTGAGAAAAACAAAGTTTTGATTCCTCCTCTTTGGAACAAAACATTCTGCTGGGGATTTGAAGACTTCACCTGCTGCTTTGGCAACTATGGATCTGAGAAGGTAAATAAGAAAAAGACTAAGCATTCCAGAAATGGCTGGCACGTTGTGTTTGTTTGACTGGTTTGGACACCCACTTCAGAGGCTGTGCAGGATGTGATATTCAGTGTATTCTGTACAGAACTTTCTTACAGTCAAGCTTGGGGAATATCAAGCTGTATATCTTAGCAGAGCAAAAATCATGTCTCCTGAAAATGTGGCATTTCTCCTCTAATTGATCTAAATTTTCTTTCCAGTGACTGTTTTGTCCCTCACAATGGAGGAGAAACCTCCTTTCATAGGATGCAAGGACAATGCAAGGTCTTCTGGCCCCGATTATAAATTTCAGTGTGCAGAACTTACAACTAGAATTAAGATAGGGCCATCTGTCAATTCCTCTCTGGGCTCCCGAGCTTAGCACAGTGCATTCATTTGACATAGAATTGTATCCTTTTCTAGAAAGTTAATTCTCTCTTTACTTTGCTGTTAGAAATCAACATTCCATGTCACCTTGCTGTCTGTTAGGACACTTATATTTGGTTTCTTTCTCTACCACAAACACCGATTTTGGATGTGCTTGGCGCAGAGTGTTGTAACATGCAAAGACACCTGAGTTAGCGTGGGTAGCAGAAATAGCAGAATGCATCACTCATGAAGAAATAGGATTGAGTATCTCTCTGCATGCCGCATCACTGTGTTTTACAGACTACCCATAGTCTTTGGATTTGAAAAAGCCCTGAGATGTAGCATACTTCAGCTCCTTCTAAAGTCATTTAGAGTTTCCCCACTGATTTCAAAATCATAGATTAAAATGATTGCTCAGTAGTTTATAGATACTGTCATAGCTGCAATTACTTTATCTCTTCTGGATGACGAAGAGAAGTTTCTAGAGATAGGATTTTTTGGTCCAAAGATCAGAATTCCGTAACATATTGTACAAAAAGATAACATAGAAAACTCAGGGTGTCACTGTGCCTCTTGTTTTGAACATACACTCACTATAAACAATAGCAAGAGTCCAGCCTCAGCCTCTCTGGTGCCAACAATGGTAGCCTCTAGACTTGAACTTAAAAGAAATTTTTGTAGTCTTTGCAAATTAGTAGCAGATTGTTCTGTTGTATAGTTTTTGTCACTGTGGCATCCCAGCCCATCACAATCAATAATGCCATACTGTTGTTCTCATTTTGTGGTAGAGAGGGGTGTTGGTCCTGTGATTACAGGAATGTGTAATTAGCCAGAGGTTAGTTTAGGCCAGGTTGGATGCTGCTAACAGAACAGTTAGCACAGAATGGAATTTAGTACCACGGTTTTTAGCTTTTCAATCCAAGTAAGAGTAGGGCAGTTGAGCCTGGTCAGACTTCTTCATGCATAGTAAAGTACAGTCAGTCCCTGAGCTGTTTTCTTTTAGTCTACTTTGAATGTTTGCATGCTCTTGTGTTATGATGGCACCCTGAACTTGCCTGAAGTTAGGCAGGAAGCCTGTAGCAGGAGAGGGGTCAGAGTTCAGGTCTCCTAAGACATAACCTAAGATGTTGACTTTAATCCATCCTCCTTGTTTGCCTCTGGAGGTTGTCCCAGCTGCATGCCACCATAGTGTGCATGTGTGCATCTTATGAGATTGTGCTGTGAGCATAAAAAGCCTGGATAAGATGAGATTTTCTTTTCTGGATTTAAAGAAATGGGGATGCAGTTCTGAAAAATAAATCTGCCATTTGGTATAAACAAATGCATGGTATTGTCTGTTACTTTCTTGTACAGAATGTGACTACATTTGAGTGTATGGCAGACTGGGGAAAGTGCCTCTGTGCTATATGTCCTTCAGCAACTACTATAATCACCTCTGGTACAAGCTCAGTTGTGTGTGTCTGGGAGCTTTCTTTGGTCAAGGACAAAGTGAGACGTCTAAACTTGAGACAGGTGAGTACTATGGCTTTTTTTGCTATAGAAACTTAATGAAAACCAGAGGATTTTTTTCTTGGATGAATGGCAGAGGTAACATGCTAAGGTGATTCAAAAAGGCAGAAAAAGATGATGGAGATGGAAGTCATACTGGTGACAACCTTTTATCAAGTCATGAGCTGATAGTATGCCTTCTACTCATGGCTTATATTCTGTTTGTTTTTTCTCACTCTGGTAGCATTTCCATAGTTTATCATGATCAAAGAAGCACTGAAGATAAGTCTGTTCCCCCCACTTTCAAACTCAGTATCATCTAAAGATGGTTCTGTTTTTTTTTTTTTTTTTTTTGAGCCAGTGATAACGGCATAAAATCGTTTAGGCCACAGGGAAATCAGAAGTGTGCTCTTCCGATCTTGGATTACCATGCTGCTATGGTAGTGGACAGGATCTTCAGAACACCCTGCAAAATGCCATTCTGTTTAGGTTCCTAGACTGGTACATAGCTGATGGAGAGGGATCATCTTCAGGGCTGTTTCCTCCTTCAGAGGGATGGTTGGACTTCTTGGTACATCTCTCCCAGTCTGAATGCAGAACCTACAAGGTTTTTTTATTTCTCCATGAGGTGTTGAGGGGGACTCAATAGAAATGGTATGGCTCATATCCAGATGGCTGGAAGTCCTTTGGTATTTGTTGATTTGAGGCTCCTTTGTAGCCATTATATAGCCTTATAAATGTTATTTCATTTGCAAAAGTGAAGTTGCATGCAAGATTTGTCTAGTTCTGTTGTGAGTTCAGTTTTACAATTAAATTAAATTGGATCCACCAGTTTTAATGTTGGTTTTGACAGTAAACACATAGTCCCTGCTGGCTTTCTTTACATGGCATAATTAGCACTTCTTCAGGGTCTGCCTCAGTCCAGCGCGGAGCAAGAGAACCTCACATCGCAGGTGCTTTCTGCAAACACGTCTCACGCTCTTCTCCAAAGTGTGATTGTCAGACTGAACTCTTGCTGGCTAACATGGGCTACCCCTTGCCAAGGTTATTAGGACAACCACATTCAAATGTTAACTCATTGCTGAAAAAGCTGGATTACAGCAGGCTATGTATTACCGAAGGTAACTTGCAGGTGTGAAGGATGATTTTCAGCTTTAAATTTAGTCCTTACAAAAGACCTATCAACTTCAATCCTAGAAAAATAGCACAAGATGGACTTCCTGACAGCTGTTTTTAGAAGTCAGCAGCACTCTCAAATGCTGAAATACTCTTCTCCCACATAGGAACAGTAAGGCAGCTTGTGACTCCTTCCTCTGAAGAAACTAAGAGACAGAAAATGTTATGCTACTCCGGGGCAAAATTTTAAAGGGTGCATTGATCAGCAAGAAGGTCTCCAAGTGTTAGAAGCTTGTTCTGTTTATTTTTTCCAGAGGGATATTCAGGAGAATTCAGTGCTTCCCTTACTCTGAGCCAGAAATGTTTTATTTGTCATTAACGAACGTCAGAACCTCAGTATCTGTGAGGAGGCCAAAGAACTATCCAGAATTCTATTTATCTGAACTTCTTGAGTGTTGAAGTTGGGAGGGTAACTATTTGGAGCAGCCTCTCTTCTAAGGTTTATAATACCTCATGCTTCAGAAGCAGCAAGAAATTGGAGACAGAATCTTTAGTGATGACCTTTAAATTCTGCTGCTTAGTATTCCAAACCAGGACATGGACACAGAAGTGGAAGAAATAGCACTAGAGAAAAGTCTAAGAAGCAATTTGCAGAAACATCAAAATGATTCAGGTCAGTCGTTTTGAATTTCAGGCAGCTGTTTGAAGAGGTTCTGTTATTTACGGTATCATAGCTTTCTCTTTAACTGTCTAGCATCAGCTTTGCTGATATATTCCACTGTGATTAATCTGATATTACCCAAGTCCACAAAGTGGTGTGAGGTCATGCTGTGTTATTTTCTTCTTTCTTTGCTAGCCAAGGCTTTTTTTTTTTTTTCTTTTGATGACTGTCTGACATAGATGTAAATTTGAACTGTGGTTCTAAATGTCTTCCAGTGAATTACCTGCTGCCTTCTTGTAATTCACTATTTCATACTGGCTATTTTTCCTGCTGAACAAAACTATTGTATCATCATTCCTGAGAGAGTAAGCTTTGCTTAAGTAAAGCTGATGTACTGTAAAGTGGATGGTATTCACTTACCAGCTGTCTCATGGGACTGAGACATTCTAGTTTGGAATGCAGTAAAGTACAAAAACTATATTTCAGCAGAAAAAGTCCCCTTTTCCTTTCTAGCAGGAGTTGCTTCCACAGTTTTGTGAACACAGGAGATTCAGCATAATACCCTCAATATTGATCTGTGCAATTTGCCAGTTCCCCCACTGTTCATGAGCAGACCAGCCTGGGCAAACCAGCCCCCGGAATTTGGGGGCCAAATAAAACATTGAATGAATTGGGAGAAGTATCCAGAGAAGGGGTGCTGTATCCTGCTGCGCACGTGTGTCAGAAGGATGTCTGAGCCCCTGTCAGCCAGTTTAGTTGGGTTGTCAGAACTTGGGTTCAGTTTTTGTGGTCTGAGCATTCCCATAGTGAAGCTGGACCCTTTTTTGTTCTGATTTTGTTCTGAAGTTTGCGAGCTTAGTCTGGAGACAGGCCTCACAATTCTTTGTGCAAATACACTGTAGTATTTCCACTGAGGAATCTGTCAGTCTTTGCAGAGGAATAGCAAGAAGGCATTACAAGGCTACCAACACTCAAGTGTTATTTCCTGAATATTTCTGCATTGAGACATGGATGGATTGAAACAGACTATAACTGAGCTTAGATCTACCCCCCGCTGACAATGCTCAGCCTGTACTTGAAGCACTTTGCTGCCAGCCTGGATGGCTTTTTGAGTCTAGGAAAAAAAAGAGGGTTTTAGTTAAATCGTGTGTTAAGAACTTGGCTTGACTGTGCAGTACGGATGCTGCCGCAGTGGATACATTTTGTTTCATGCTTTGGTGGCAGAAGAGGAAATTTGGAACCCTTGATTCTGCCTTCTCCCAGGCCTTTTTGCAGAGGTCTTGTGCTGCTCGAGCACGTGGCCACCCCTGTGCAAAAAAGTTGTTCCATAGCCACTCCAAAACTAGTGCTGAGCATCCCTTTTTGAGCACATTTGAGAGTGCTGCTGACTTCTAGAAACAGCTGTCAGGAAGTCCATCTTGTGCTATTTTTCTAGGATTGTAGTTGATAGGTCTTTTGTAAGGACTAACTTTAAAGCTGAAAATCATCCTTCACACCTGCAAGTTACCTTCGGTAATACATAGCCTGCTGTAATCCAGCTTTTTCAGCAATGAGTTAACATTTGAATGTGGTTGTCCTAATAACCTTGGCAAGGGGTAGCACATGTTAGCCAGCAAGAGTTCAGTCTGACAGTCACACTTTGGAGAAGAGCGTGAGACGTGTTTGCAGAAAGCACCTGCGATGTGAGGTTCTCTTGCTCCGCGCTGGACTGAGGCAGACCCTGAAGATGTGCTAATTATGCCATGTAAGGAAAGCCAGCAGGGACTATGTGTTTACTGTCAAAACCAACATTAAAACTGGTGGATCCAATTTTTTACAATAAGACAGCTAAAAATCAAGCCCCTTCAAGGCTTTTAAGGAAAGCTGTAAAGGATTTTTCTCTGTTGCCCTGCAGACTGTACTGTCATCGGTGGCTATGCAGCAGAAATGTATACTGCTGTCATTTCAGAATGTTGCGTTAAACAATTGTCATGAATATGTTTCTATTAGTGATATTAAATTGACTGTTTTTTTTTTAAAAAAATAAAACTGCATAAATAAGGCTGAATTAAACTAGGCACTTCTTACATCTCTACAATCTGTAAGACAGAAAAAATGGTGCTGGATAATGATGAAAAAGAAAGGGATTCATATATGGCTTTAAAGTAAATATCCTCCCTAAATGCTGTTTTTCCTTTTTAACTAAAATTGGAAATTTTCTGGTATTTGTTCAGGAAAACACGAGAAGCCTGGGAAAGTCACTGAAATTCATTATGATAAGTTTTATTTCAAAATGTTTTTTTAAATATTGAGAAATAGTAGTCTCCAAGAATGAAATTTACTGGTTTTAAACCTGCATGGACTGAAATAAAAGATGATTTCATGTTGAGTTATGCTGAATATATATCTATGTTTAGAGCACAAAGCATTGCAGTAGTTAGAAATGTATGTCCAGGGCCAGAGCTCAGCTGTTTCATCTGAGTTACTGTGCAATATGGGACAAGTCATTTAACCTTTTGGAGACTCAGTTTTTCCTAACTGTGATTTGAGGACATGGTTTCTTCTATAGGATATTTTGGGATTTCCACTTCATATCTTTTCAGTTCTCCAAAGAATGACCAGGTTGCCTGTTCTTACTAAGTACATGGCAGTAGGATTGTGGTTCACTAGAAAATGAGCTGCCTTCTATCGTGGTTTACTGGTTGATTTGTTCCCACCAGGCTTTGTATGGGCACGCTCGGGCAGTGACCTGCCTTGCGGCATCTGTGACCTACAGCATTATTGTAAGTGGATCTGATGACAAAACCTGCATCATTTGGGACCTGAACCAGCTGACATACATAACCAAGCTTCCTGCCCATGGGGCAGGTCTCTCTGCAGTTGCCATCAACGATTCAACGGTAAGATCTTCATTTATCATCTTTCTTCTGATGCATCCATGAACATTTCATGATAATTTAATGGGTGCTCTTCCAAACATAAAAACATCCTAAGAGGCTGATGCATTGATTTCTCTCTCTCTCTCTCTCTCTCTCTTTTTTTTTTTTTTTTTTTTTTTTTAACGTAGCTTGCTAATAGTGTTCTTAATGAGAGGGGAGCACTAAAAGCAACATCTTAGACTGAGTAGCTAAGTAGAAGCATCTTTGGATAGGTAGAGAGCAGGATTAAACCTCTTTAAATTAAAAATCATGAAGTATTGCTCTGGTAGCTCCTGGATTTGGCTTACCCATAACCTTTTTGCTTCCATTAACTTCTCCTGATATTCATGCAGCAGAGCCATGTCAGCTGAGATGTTAGACCTCAATCTGCCACCTCAGCTGGCAGCTTTCTTATACCTTTTCAGTGGCAATGTTTTGCTTTCTCTTCTAATCTCAGCTGAGGGGGGGCTCTTAATAGCAATATTTGGGGTTTCATTTACCAACAGTGGAAATGAAAAATCTGTTGTGGTCTGTCCTGGCCATAATGGCATTCATATTGATAGGAAAATACCCTGTATTGGATTTAACTGTAAACACTCTGGTTATGAATTTTCCCAACCTTCTGTCTCCTGAGAATGTTGCTCATAATTTGTATCTTCTGTCTTTTGTTTATACACAAGTTTTGTATTCTAGCTTCTTGCACTATTTGAGGATGGATTCACTACTGGAGCTAAGAGAGGCAATATTGAATTCATAGCAGAAAGGAACCAGGCAGACAGTCTGTACTTAGTGTGTGTTAAAATAGCTGTCTCATACAATAGTTTTACCAACCATGTGGTCTGATTGCTAGTAACTGGGAATGGGAATCCAATGGTATGTTCAGTGCCAGCTCATCAGGCAGTCGCAGGGGTCCTGGTTAGTGTAAATTGGCCAATGACTTCAGCAGGCCATTGCAGACTGCCCCAATGGTCCCTTAGAAAGTCAGTTGAGGCAGTGCCAAGCCTTCAGAAATGGGCTGACACAGAGTGTGGGCACCAGTGCCCAAGAGGGACAGGGCTGTCTCCTTTTTACACACTGGCGCACCTTTGTCAGTAGCCTGTTCAGCTGGTAGCTCCTCTACTGGGGCTGTCCAAAAATGAGATGGTCTGGCTGATGATGGATCCATGAGCAATCTTGCATCTTACTGGATTGCAGACACTTGAAGTGATCAGACAGTATTCTAATTCTACTGAAAGGTTCATTAAAAACAATCCATGGGAAAGTATGATTGTAACTTTCCTTTTCAAGGAAAAAAAAAGAAGGGTCCATATGTTGTGGGTGAAAATAATGTTTTTGACTTTAACAGAATAGGATGTTTCAGAGTTTTATTGTGAAATGTATTTTTGTTTAATATATACGTTATAACATTAAGATAGAAACAAAACGGTTCCATTATGTGTAGTTAAATATTTTGATTGATGCACAGTGGATTGATGCACAGTGACATTTTTGGCAATGTGCTTTGTTTTCTTGGAAAATTCAGAATGTTTGGACTTTGTTTTGGATTGAAGCAAAGTTTTGAAGGAAGTGAATTTCTGAAGCATGTGCTTTCCTGTGAAATAAGTCTTATGCAGTTCTTTGTTATGTGATTATTGGTTTTTGTATTTGCTTTAGCAACTAGAAGCTCCATTTATAGATCCTAACCTCATGGGATTAGTATCACATAGACACAGATTAAAAATACTATCCCAAAGAGTTTACAAGCTAAGAGGGATTGTAAAAGCTTGCTATAACTAAAGATTTCAGTTACTTTTATGTCCCTGATCTAGATCTGAAAAATACTGTAGACTCTTATTAAATGCCTGAGCATCATGTGCTCTCATACAGATAAGGTAGCTGAAGTTTAATCTCTTTAATTATTGGCAACTTTGTTTCAAATGTGCTGTCCTTGTTTATCTTTGGAATTTGCCCCTCAATGTGAAGAGCATTGGCTCTGAATCAGGCAGGGGTGAAGTATAGTGATAGTTCACTTAAACCAGATGCACACAGCTAATTTAAGGGCACAGTGGCCTTTGCCAGAAGCAGATGACTTTGCTCTTCTGTTTCCATTTGGCTGATTTTTAGTTTGCATCAAGAGTGGAAAGTTTGGATAGAATTTCAATTAGGAACTTGATCAAAGTGCATTTTTGATAAGATCACTTAAAACTACAGCATCAGCTCTTGATTCTTAGATCTGTGCATTTCCTGCCCCTAAGGATTACCTGTGTAGCTGCTCCTTATGTTCAATCCCTGGTAAGATTTGCACCTGCACTGAAGAGAGAGGGAAGATTCTGTTGCAAAAGATGTTTTCTGCTTTGAGAGCACAGCTCATGTTGAATGGGGAGCTGGTCACTGGAGAAATGCAAAACAGTAAAAATGCGATGACATTAAGCTCCCTGTGAGGGGCAGAGGAGGATTGTGAATTCACCAATGGTTTAGCAGCGAAGCAGGTGAACAACATGTCATGATTTAAGAGAATGTTTATTTGTATGTCAGCAAGACCTGCAAACCCTAGGCCTGGCCCACAACCTGTCCCAGGTGTTGACTCTTGCACATTCCCTATTCTTAACAATACCTCGGGGTCGGGGTTGTTCTGACACTCCCCTTTCTTTTGGTAAATCAGTAGGTGTTCTCCTGGGTATGCATTGACTAAGGCTAAGGGCAAAGCAGAGCAGATAGCCTTTCTGTCCTCCTTTATGTGTTTGCATTTTCTCTGTAACTCCTTGGATCCTTTGCCATGCTTGAGGATTACCTTGCCTGAAGGGCAAAAGGAGGGTTTTTTTGATTGCTTGTCTTAAATTTACAGAAGCTAACAGCTTGTTATGTCAAAATGCAGCCTAGTACGTTGTGATCCTGGTCTCTCTACAGACTGCCTGCCTGTGTGCCTAGGACTTCAGAACAAGATTGAGAGCCTCCTTTGGTCTCCCCTTGTCTCACTGTAGAAAGTGTACGTCAAGGCTTTATTTGCAGTTGGCATGAGTCAGGATGTTGGATTTGCCCTGTATCTTTCAACATAGCTGTAGGCTGCCTGCATCTGGCCTGTCTCCAGATTGTTCCTTCCAGTTCGAATCAGTCTTGTTTTGACAGGGCTAAAGCACATCAACCAAAAACAGGTGTTGAGGCTTACCTGCTTGCAAGCAGGTGGAGTGAAAAGGTGCTCAGATATTTTGAATAAAGCATGTTAAGAAAAGTAATTAGAGTGCCACCAAGACCAGCAAGACTGCTGGGGAGAGGGTGGGCATGAAAGCACAATGTTGTGCAGAACTTTGTAGACCTGAAGTATTTAGCAGGAGAAAGTTTGTCTTTTAAAATGTTATCCTGCTTCTTTTGTTTTATGAATGGTCACTGTCTAATGAGATTTACTGAGTAATTTCAAGAAAATGCACAAAATCCTCCACACATCGGACCAAAAATGCTGTTGCTAATTTGGCTTCATTACAAAACATCATTCTCTCTCCCCTCCTTTCTTCCCTTGCTTCTGCTGTCCACTTCCATGTCAGTGCAGGTTTTTTTTCATAGAGTTCAAGACAAAGGGTATGCTGGGGTCATCTAATTTTGTTCATTTAGTCTTCCCTCCTTCATGACAAAGCTTTGGTACTTAACACTAAAACACCCTTGCTGAATGTGTACTTCCTATATCCATCCTGAGAAGATCTCTTTAAGAAAAAGCATCTTTCTGGGGAAACTGGGAGACTAGACTTTGTGTGAGAAGCTAGGGTATCACTTTTCTGGCTCTCTTCAGAAACTGCCCCTCAGTACTGGCAAAAACCACAAAGTAGTCCTGGTATGTAGATACTTCTACCACAGTACTAAAGCAGACAATTTCATGGTCTGATCTAATAGAATTGTATGAATATGAACAGAACTTGTTCAGCCATATTTGGATTTTTTTTCTCTGCTGAGGCATTACCTAGCTCTTCCTTGATAAGTCAGTTATAAAATAAATAAATAAAGTAAAATTCAGATAATCAGCTTGTACTGATTGTGGGATCTAAATATTGGTATCTGGTGTGTGTACATGTTTGAATGGTCATAACTTAATTGGTATTTTATGAAGTTTGAAAATAGGATTTAATTTTGAAGTCAATAAGCTAAACAATTGTCACCCAAAACCAAGACCATTGTTCTTTCCAAGATGGAAACCTTATCTGTTGCCTAAGTAGTACCTGACAGCTTTAGGTTTCTGGTATCATACTGTTTTCTTGTTGTTGTTGTTGTTGTTGTTATTTGGCTTACCCTGATGCATAACATTTTTCTGTGTGTATTTGTTCATCTAAGTCTCTCAGAAGCTGAATATAATAAAAGAGCAGACTGCATATAAAAATTCCTTGGATGTTTCAAATACTTTTCAATTATTTTTAATGGATTTTTTTACAACCACTTTTTACATGACCTATTTGCCACAACATTTCTGAGGTTTATTAAATGAAAAAAAAATTAAACAATGTCGTAGAAAGTCTTTGGAAGCTGCTCTGGACTTTTTGGAAAATGGAAAGGAAACATTGAAATAAATACTTTCACTAACGAACAGAACAGAAACCTTTGTAGAAACCCAGAACAGCTGTCTAAGATTTAGCCAAATAATGCAGTCACAATATCAAAATGTCAGAATTCTTCATGAGAAAAAAGTCATTCTTTTACAATATCTGGCATTAATTTTCTGCTGAGAAGCAAAACAAAGGTGAGAATTTAAGCCTGGACAATATTGTCATTTACAGTTGGTGCAGGAGGGTAAGCGCAGGATCTTGAAACATTGCTTTCTCCGGTCTTACAGGGTGATATTGTCTCTTGTGCTGGATCCTCCTTATGCCTGTGGACAGTCAATGGCCAACCTCTTGTAAGCATTAACACTGCCTGCAACCCAGAAGGCCAGATTGTTTGCTGCTGCTTTGCTGAAGTGATGGACTGGGACACGCGCAGCCTCATCATCACAGGAAGCACAGATGGAGTGGTGAGGGTAGGTGTTTTCCATGGAGGGGGGAGAGGGAAGGGAATCATTTTTCTGATTTCAGTGTAGAGCAGACACAGAAATTTGCATACTGAGTGGAGTGGAAAGTACCTTTAGTAGCACCATCCCTTTCTCAAGAAGGCAGCCCGAGGGGAAAGCTGAAAATTGGAGGAAAAAGTTTTGTTTCCTATCAGCTTTCATCTTCCTGGATGGAGAAATTTTAAGCAGTTATCTCTGCCACTCTAAAACAATTTTGAAAATATACTTTTCATTCTGGTCTATTTTGAAGGCAAAAATTGTGTTGCCCATCAGAAATATGTGAGAGCTTCTGTGAGGAACAATTTACTGCGGAAAAAGGAGCATCTGGCTGTTCTGTAGCACTTCTAGTTCGTGGACCTCAGTGCATTGCCTAACAAATGCAGTATGCATTACCTCTATTTTATAAATGGAGACACTGACGTAGTAGTGGTGAGGAAGCCACTTACATAGATTCGCTTTTGCACAGATTAGTAGCAGAACCCTGCAGAATACATGGTTTCTGGATCTGAGTTCATAATTCAGTTTATTAAGCCATACTTTCTCAGAAGCAGGAATTCAGTCCTGGTTCTGCCCTCAATCTGGCAGAAGAGCTTGCTGAGCTCCTGGTTAATACATCACTGCTTTGTCAGCCCGAGACCCCACCAGCTCCCTGCATACAGGTCTCCAGTGTGACACCCTGTGGCACAGTAGTGCAGGAAGAGCAAAACTGCCAGGTTCTGCTCTGACAATGCAACATCGGATTTCTAATTTTTTTGGGGGGGTCACAGACAGCCAGGTGTGTCTCATGCTGCTGGGTTATGTCCAGGCTTTTACCTCTTCTGTCTCCTTGCTGGCATAGCTATGGAAGACTCAATACACCAGTGCTGCAGACCGAGCTGCTGGACTGAAATCACAGAGAGACATGATGGAAGCACTGGGCAGCACAGGTATGGCCATGAGGTGGGCAGTGAACCGAAGTGTGGCTCTATGGTGCAGACCTTATTCTTTTGTGAGGCAGAAGAGGGTGTATGAACAGTGATATGAAGGGGAGATAGCACAGCATGACTGGTACAGTGTTACTGTAACAGCTGGGGTAACGGGTTAGCCACAACTCTACTGTGGAGACAAGGAACTGCTTGAGCCACCAGTCTTCAGGGCACATCCTGCCTGGATGGAACTGAAAGCTGCTTTATATGCTCTGTCAAACTTGATAGACCACTCTGCTGCATAAACCTGTGAAGCAAATGAACTATTCTGGCTCCAGAAAGCTTTTCCCTTAGCACCTCTGCTGGTGGCTTATGATAAAGTATCTTTGCCTGATGTCAGAGTGGGCAGTACCAGATCCTACCCCTGGGCAGTGACAGGAAAGTTTGTTGTCTTTCCCATTTTGAATGAGACTGGGGGCCTTCTGTACTGGTGGGAGGGCAGCAGCAGGCCCTGGTGCATGGCGCTGTTCATTGGAAGCTGTGCAGAGCTGAAGCTGATGCCCAGGAATTCTTGCAGAGCTGAGGCTGACAAGATGATGGGGCTATAGTGCTGACTGGTAATAAAACTACTTGAGCTCACTTCTTTGATCTAACAAATAAGCAGCTGAAACCTGTGAGGGAGCTTTAAAGGCACATCCTAATAGCACAGCTTGCTTCTGTTCACAGCACATTTTATAAAAGAAAGTAACTATGTTCTTAGTATGTATAATTTATACCACTTATTTGCTGTGATCCTCATTACAGATGTTCTCTATTGCTTCAATTTTAGGTGCCCAGTTTGCAAAAAGATAGAGCTATAGATGTAACATCTACATAAAAGGATGCTACACAATAATTGGGCATTACCAGTGAGATCTCCAGAAGTGTTGTTCGTGGAACTTGGCATCTACGTTGCTTAGAATTTTAAGTGATAATAGTTATATGTACAGAGGCATATTGGAAGTGCCAGACCAGATGCCTATCATACCCTCTGTAATAGAGTCAGCTACTTCTAGGGAAGGTACAAGAATATCCTTGATGCCAGATATGAGGCAATCTAGCAGTGGTAACTACATACTTAGTTTCATTCTGGTCTCTTAATCAGTGATTGCTATAAGCCCAGGATTGGGTGTTCCTTCCAAAAATCATGTAGCATTGTGTAGTCATTTTGCAGATTCTTTTTACATATGCAAATGTCCAGTTTGTTTAAGAGTTTTCCTGAATTTCTGTCCTTAAGAACTTCCTGTGCAAAGATTTCCATGTCCTAACTACTTGGATATAATTGTGTAGCAGTGTCTTTAAAATTAAGTCAGCAAACTTGATTTTAGCTATTTTTAAAAGCTAAGTCTTCCTAATTTTTAAAAGCTATGTCTTCCTAAACAGTTTCCCAAACTAGGACTTAAAAGCTGACCTTGGGAGCATAGCTGAATAAAACTCCTATTTGTGCTTTTGTCAGAGAAAATCATTAAAAAACCCACATATATTGACCGTGTATCCGTTGATGTATACGAACGCATCGGTTCTTGCACAGGAGCATAAGGATGCATGTTCTCACAGACGCATAGAGGGCAATATAATTTTTTTCTTAGAGAGGTGTAATCAGAGCAGTGACCTGCTCTCCTAAACTGCTCAGATGACTTCAGAATTATTTTAAATGGCCAAATACTTCCACTTCTCATTCTACACATTAAAGAAAATAAAATTAATATAAAACACAGTCATTAGAACAGAAGTAACTATGATTGAGTTATGTTGTTGGAGGGGGTGCGCACATGCTTGTGTGTGTATGTGAAATGTCCTCAGCATTTAATTATTGGTTCTGTTATGAGCAGATTTAGATAAGTTGATAATACCAGGGCTTTATGTAATTTCTTTTTACTAGGCAATTATGGGCTGTATTATATCGTGGCAGCAAGGTATTGTGGGGCATCTTATTAAGCGTAGAGCCAGTGAAAACTGATGAACAATTTTGCTGAACTAGGCATGCAATTTAGAAAGCAATAATACACAAATCCAATTTAACACACAATTGATACAGCCGCACGTCAGCACATGTAACTATCATAGCCACAAATTAAATTGGGATGGGCCTATTTTGCAACAGCACAGACTGAGATTAAATATATTTGTTCTCAACTTAACAACTTGCTGACCATAAATAATAACAATCCCTTCCATACTGCCCCTAGACACTTTCTAAATATTTATTTTTAAACCACACAACAGGTAACAAGTGTGGAAAACATCTTGTCCTCTGTCGGGAACTGAATCCCAGCCTTGCCTTTACTGGAAAACCAAGTAAGAAAAGCCCGGCAGTGACGGCGCTTGCCGTGTCCAGGTACGGTCCTCTCCTTTGCGTTGTAGTCTGTGCCCAGCAGAGGGCACCCGATCAGCCTCAGTGTCTCCACGGGTCTGTCCTAAATCATCGGATTATTTTATTCTGAAGTTTATATTTCTATTGTTTCTTTAAATTTCACTGGAATTTCTATGTCTTAGCCAAATGCAGCCACTCTGGAACCTGGCCTGGCCAATTGTATTCAGTGAAGGTTTTGGGGATAGTCAGCAGCTGGCTGGGAGACATTGCAGTAGAAATAACAGCTTTTGGGGGGTAGAGTTGCAGAAATGAGTAGCTACTACTCTGTTTCTGCATTGCAGTGAAATCAGTACCCTAGGAGTTGCTGGAGATGCCAGCTTCTTAATGAAATGTCAAAAAGATGTCTCTGGCTAAAAAAGGACTTTGTTAAACTGCAATCGGTTTGCACAGCAGTAACATTTTAGTTTACTAAATCCCACTCCAGCAGTTTCATCTGGCTGTAATAATTGTCTTCATCTTCTACCCCAGGACACGGTGCTGTTAAACAGTTGCTGTCTTACTACTCAGAAGCGCTGATGTTTTGATAGTTGCTAAAATGATTCCCATGTTCTTCATGCACAGATTTAGAGCACTTAGAGTGTGATGCTTATATGCATGGAAAATGTGAAAGTTTGAGGAGTTTAGTTTCACTGTATTGATGGTAGTGCATGCAGCAGAGATTTAGGTGTCTGAAGCCCTGAGAGTGTGTCAAAAAGTCAGAATTCCGAATCTGGCCAGCAGATTTAATTAATATTGGTAGATCCTCAGTATCTGTGAATGTCAGTGAAGGGTGAATGGTCAGAGCTCCAGATCTGGCTGAGGTGTCCTCAGCTGACCTGCTGAACTCTGGGAAAGCTTTTGGATCTGATTCCAAGTTCAGACTTCGTGGTATGAATCCTTTTCTAGTTGTCATCATGCTTCTTCAGACTTAACACTAAAGATCACCTGCTCCCTTGATTGTTGCATTGTCCTAGTTGCTGCACAGGCAAGAGAAAGCCCTGATCATATTTACATCTTAAACGTTGTTCTCTTTTTCTTTTCTTCCTTTCTTTCTCAAGAAATTCCTCCAAGCTCCTAGCTGGCGATGACTGGGGAAGAATCTGCTGTTGGTCTGTGGATGGATAGGAAGAAATAATTAGGATCTCTTGTTCTCAGTCTTTTGGATGGAGATAAAATTGCCCTTCAGAAGATTCATACAAGATTCAGAGGAACCTGGAAGCTTATGGAAGGGAACAAATCTCAAAGCAGTTGTTGGACTGACCTTGCAGTCAGATCTGTCTGAAATCAGAAAATGGACCCCAAAGTTATGGGAAAGATACTGACAGACAATGCACATATACTAGAAGAATCTGCAGAATTTTTCTTGAACTTTTATATTTTAAAGTTTTTTAGATACTGAATTTGGCATATTATTTTGTATTTCACATCGCAGTTCAAGGTAGCAAATAAAACTTGCCAAGGAGCAGCATAGCTTAATAAATTTAACACATTCTAGTTTTAGAGATCAGAAAATACTAAGGCTTCAAAATGATGTACAGTACATTTGTTGCAGTGTTTTTGTTCTTGCTAACATATGTTAGTATCTTTGCTTTGCCCCTCCTTCTTCCTTCAACCTGGGATATTGCATGAAAAGTGTGCTCCTTCAAAAAAGTTACTTAGATCACAAAGTGAGGATAGGAGACGCTCAATCACAGGTTGATGGTGGTGCCTTCATCCAGCTGCATTGTGAACACCTTAGGCTACCTAATTCCCTGACTTGTGTTTTCACAATGAGCAAGGCAGGCAAGATGCACAGAAGGGATGAGGGTGAGGATCTGGCACAGCTGGTAAGTGTATTCTTTTATTCTCCTCTTACACTACCTTCTTTTCTAGCCTTGCCCTGATGTTCTTTGGTATATCAGCATATCACATGTGCTTTGGGATTTACCTTCATATTTACCCTGCATGGTAAAAGTGAGGAATACAAAGTATATGAAAGCTGAGACAGTAGTTTAACAAATTTATGTGCCATTTGGGTCCCCTACTGAGATGCAACTGGTGTGAAAAATGAAGCTCCTTTGCATTTTCTGAGAATCTGGAAGAACTATACTGATGATAACTTAACTCCTCCCTTATCTTACAAACAGAAGGTCTGAGAAGCCACTTAAGTGGAGTAGCTTGCTGAAAACCATGGATTATATTAGGGCGGAGCACTAATGGATAATCACTCACTGGGTGAACATAAATATTGTAGTCAGAAAGGACGCTGAACCTACCCCCTGACATCCAGAGATGCAAGAATTCCCTATTTCCAGTAAACTGAGAGCTCTTAATACTGCAAGAGTGGTTCAGCATACTATCGTGGAGAGCTGGAGATTAAGGAACATGGGAAACTGCTCATGTCAAGAGTCTTAAAGGAAGAGACTTGACAGCATCACTAGGAAGGATCAGGAAAGGCAGGGGATTTATTGGTGGTCTTTTCACTGCACTGTCAATTTTCTTCTTCCTGTACAGTCCTGTTTGGTTCATGACTCTTCTTTTGAATTAGGTTACTGAATGAGCAAGCCCTCCTATGGCAAACAGCTTCTTTCTTTACAGAGTGCTGACACGTGTCCCTCCTCAAGCTCTGTCTAACCACTGCAGTGAATTAGGTAATTGCCTGTGGAAAATGTAGTATTTAGAGGTTATCTTATGATATAGGTGTACAAGGAGGCTGCATTATGTCTACACAGATGATCTGGTGGTTTATCTTTCCTAACCTCTGAGTATATGACCCGATGGCTTTTAAATATCATCCTTTCTGTGCTCAGGGAAACATTTACTGAAAATAGGCCCAAAACACCAATTTTTGCAGTCAAAGTAACATTACAGTACAGAGGTAACCATGCCTTTCTCTCCTTTTCTTGAGAACTGAGATTTTAGAAAGGTCAGTTGTCCTAGAATTGAACAAAATCGATCACACTCCTTCCTTCCTCTTCCTTCTCATATTCCTTAAAAATAAACTGTGATTTTATGCTACATGGAGAGTAGGATGTGGACTGTGAATACAGTCAACTGTGAATACAGCTTTGCAAAATCATCGTAAAGGTAATCAGAGCCATGGGAGAAGTTGAATACCTATGTATTCATTTACCTAGTGGGCTTCTTGATAACTTGTTAGATGTATCTGTTTAGCCTTTTCATTCTGCATGTATTTGCCAATATCAGATCTTCCCTTTCCTAGAGCCAGCATCCACTCTACTGCCTGTGCAGCAATACTAACTACTCCAGTGCTCTGGACATCAGCCTGACTTTGCTAGACATAAGAACATGCCACTTGTAATTGCACGCTCGCCGTGCATGGTTTTAACAGGTTCATTGCATTATAACTAGCCTCAACTGTCTTGCATCTTCAGGAGGAATAGGAGGTGCATCAACTGTTGTTTTGAAGCACGGAACAAATCCAGAGTGTGTGCATGAATGGAAATCGGTAGATTAAGAATTAGTTTTTGTGCATTAAGCTTGTTCTCATGTTCAGGGAACTGTAATTTGGGAGAATATAAAAAAGAAAATAGAAATGAATTGAAATTTCGTCCTGGGGAAAACTGATTAGTAGTGATTGGTTGTAAAACAGTGCTTCACCCAGAGGAAGTGGAGTACTCTGAGACAAGAACGCTGAGAACTGACATGTTAATGCCAGTAACACAGAAGTGATACTATCATCATGATGTGAACAGCTAACAGCACTGATGTATTCTCAAACTCTTTGCTGGATGAGGATATGGGTAGCTTTAGGCAGGTGTACTTGATATGACTCTATCACTTCTCACGCTGAGGAACCCCGCTCCTCCCAGTGTGTTAACTGGTGTGTTCAGCAGTCCTAGGGTCATGTCTGCACCAGCACCCATTCCAGTATTGTCCAAAACCTTCCCCTGTCCAAAGAGTGATTCATCTCTGCAAGCATAAAGATTGCAAACAATACTCCTGGACTGCACAGCCTCGTAATAGTTTGGAGTTCATCTGTTTTGACTTACCCCAGTGAACCCAGCAAATGTAATTGTGGCCTCAGCAATATGAAGGCAAATAGCATCTAGCTTTTCTTTAGTGGTAAGTCCTTTCTGAGACTGCTGTCTATCTAACACCTGGGCAAGTTCTGCTGTGCTGCTCCACCCTACAGAAATATAGTCTAATGCTCTAGAGTTTTTCAGCAAAGGTCAGGACCATTACCTCACAAGGCTATTGGAGTCTTCCAGTTTATTGAGGAACTCTTGGTTTCTTCTCTCCTCTATTTAGCTCCAGATTTTTCTCTGAGTCATAAGTTATGGGAAGAAGCATGTACTGAGAGTACATGCTTGGTAGAGTTAAGACACAAATGTAAGCATGTCACAGTCATAAGATTTCACAGGCCAGATGTAGCCAGTGTATGTGATCGGGTACAGTAAAGAGAGGAGATCCTGGGGGATGGTGGTAGAATGCCACCTCATCATCATCTTGCAGGCAAGTCCCTGTGACATGAAGTAATTGCTAGAAGTTTCTAAAATACAGTTAAACAATTAGTAGCAGACCAATGTTCTTGCAAGCACTTCCTTTTGTATTTGTGCTGATCTCCTGTGTATTTGGTAAAGGCTGAATGTCTGTGAAATTCTGCCAGCTCTAGATGTGGAGGCAGCTTTTGCTGAGGCATAGACAGGGCCTAGTGTTAGCTAGCTGCCAGGCCTCAGGAGCAGTAATGGTGCCTATTCAGTGAGTATCCTGATGTGATTCTGATTCTCTAATGGCCACATGGGATGGCAGATCTAGAATACGTTCAAAAATTAAGCAAGCAGAGCAATTCCACAGCATTACAGTAAAGATGGAGTTATGCTGAAAGTAAGTTGCTCAGTAAAAATATCACCAAAGTGGTGTAATTATCTCAGAAATCACTTTTGCAAGGGGTAAGTAGCTCAGGGTGAGAATTACCCTTAAAAGATACTCAATTCCATTAGGATAAGAAATGCAGAATTAAGGCACAATCTTTAACTCTGCCCTGTAGGGAGCCAAGAAGAGAAATATGGAACAGCACAACCTTTATGTGACTTTAAATATCAGCTTAATTGGGGACCATAAACCTTAAAATGCCTTAATCACACTTACTTGGTTATTGCACAGACCATCTTGCTTCCTTCTTTGGCAGTAGCACTCTTGTAATGTTAGTGAGCATTAAATTCTTGTCTGATTTCTGTAGTTTTCTGTTGGCTAATAAAGGCTAGTGAAGCAATGTTTGTAGAACTGCTTGTGCACTGCAGGGCCTTTGTATCCTCATTAAAAAAGAATTTGCTCAAGCCTTCTCTGAAAAATCCGTACAAACAGATCCGTAGCTCCCACAGGAAAGTTTCCTGTGATTGTCACTGACTGCTCCTAAGTCCTTTTTGTATGTGGATCTGAAGGCTTGTTACAAGGAGGAATTGGTAACCAGATTATCTTGTTCAGGATTTCAAATTGCTGTCATGAGGGAAGTATCTGAAGGCCTTGTCAGCTAAAACCATTAGCAGGGATGTGCTCCCTTCTGTATGAAAATGCAGTCTGTCTTGCCTCTCCTCTTCGTTGAGGGATGTCCCAAGAGAGTTCAGAAGGTAGCCTAGAAAACTTCTGGACCTGATCCTCCTCCCTCTTGCCTCCTCTTGCTTGGTAGTTAGTCACAGGAAGAGCCAGGTTTTCAAGAGTGTTGATTCAATTTGCTCTTCATAAACTGACTTTGCTGTTTAGGCTCTTCAGAGGGGACTTGAGAACCCCAAAGAAATAGGTAGTGTAATTCTAATTCCAACCTCTTGGAGCTGTCTGGCAGTAGGAAGGACTAGAGGAGACTTTGAGCAGAAAGATCATCCAGGGCATGCTAGATGGACAGTGCTGGCTATCTCCCTGGTCCTGCAAGATATTCTTTGCCTTTTGAGTCAGTTGCTTATATGAGCTCGTTCCTTTCGGAAAACCATGAGCTCGGAAAGACTGGAACCTTATCTCCAGTCTCAGGCATTTTTATGGCCTAAGACTCATAGCCCAATTTGCTGAGCGCTGAGAGCTCTGAATGCCCTTGCTGAGAAAGTTACAAGTGTTGGATGGTGGGTGGCGCCTGTAGCAACCATGGTTGTTGTTCAGTGCTCTTGGGAGTTAAAGCTGTCACAGCTTTCGTCTGCCTGAAAGCAGCACTGAGCCAGATAACTGGAGTGATTTGCTTGCATACATTCAGCCACACATCATGCAGAGCTCAGACTAATTGCTGCCTTATCACTGTCAGTCTTCAGGCATGTGTGCACCATAATTACTGTCATTTAAGTCAGCGAGGCTGATGGGGAGATGTGAAAGGGGACAGGGCTGAAGGAGGACTGGCAACCTTCCCTGTGCTTTTTGCCCTAAATGACAGGTGGTTATAACTCTTCCCAAGTTTCAGGATGCTCCGAGAAATTTGATGCATGAAGTTTTTAAAAAGGAACCTCCTCAAACCTGACACCACAGTTAAATATCGAGATCTTGGAGACTAGGGGTAATATTTGGTACAATGAACACTGAGCAAGTGTGGGCCTTGTGATGGGAAAAACTGAGCCTGTGTTCAGTGGGTGCTCAGTATGTTTCATACCTAAGCATCACACTGGCCCTCTGCACGTGGAGGATTGTTTGTACAAAGCAGTAATTTAAGAGGCCAAGGGCCAAGAGCTGTGTGATGGCTGGAGCAGAGGATGCCAGGTGAGCAGTGAGGAGAACATTGTGAGCTCTTACTGGTGTACAGAGAAGAAAAGTGGTCTCTGCTGCCTGGGCAGTGGGTAATTTAGTGGGGAAGGTGAAATCCTGATTTGCTCCAGAGCCTTTGTCAGCACTGTTTGTCTGCCTAGCGCACTGGTCTGTGTCCATAACCTGGTATTTGGTGACCTGAGTGGTTTAAGGACTCAGTTGCAGCCTTGCTGGATGTAACAATGTGGTGGTGGTTGTGGGTGTCTGACTGAAGCTCTGGTTAGCTCTCAGATCTCCAGTGCATGATTATGAGCAGAATATATGCTCCATATTTGGGATGTATATTTACAGGCCCTTCTCTGAGGCAGTGCTGGGACTGTGATAAGTGGGAGGAGGCTCGCTAGAAATCTACTCAAGCAGGTCTAATTGTACCAAATAGAACGGCTCAGTAGAGTGGAAAATAATCCTCATATATCTACCCGAAGAAGATAATGACCTTTTAAATAACAGAAGCAATTTTTTTTCAGTACCCCAATTACTCTGAACTCTCAAATGTCAAAGTGCTGGGCACTTTCAAAATAACTTAATTTAGACATTTATAGCACTTAGACACTGCTAGTTTCTTATCTAACCTAATTATGGGTTGTTCAGGAAATTGCAAAGCATCCCAATTAATGCTATTTTTTATAGTGATACATAGAAGTGGCCTTTGCCATTTGCTGTCATCATGTGCACAGTGATTTACTCATTCTGGCTTTTGAGTTCGTTCCCTGGCAGAACAGAGCTCTTCTATTCTCTGGTTGCTCTAAGAGAGTAAGCAAGGAAGCAGTGGAGGTAGAGGTGAGTATAGCTTTATCTGTGCAGAGGGTTTGAAGGACACGTGATACAGTGAGAGCAAAGGCAGGATCGTTTGTCAAAAAGGTGCCATATAGCGTAAGCGTGGCACTGACTGTCAGTCCTGTTGATTGTCTCTGATCCAAGTCCAGAATTCTCTGGTTGCCTCTCTCTCCCAGGACTAGCATGGTAAATAAGGGTTGTAAAGGTACTTAGCAGAGTAAAAACTCTTTTCACAGATGGTGCTGTACAATCTCGCTTCTAGTTCCTGTTCATAGCAGGAAGAACTGGAGCTGGGGGAAAGTGGTATAGAACTACTGAACAGCATCCAGCAGCATCCTTGTCTGCTGGTATGGCATGGGGAGGATGTGTGTCTGATTGCCTTTTTGAACGTGACAACCCTTGCCAATCACCATGTTTGCTTGCCCTATATGTTTATGCGATGCCCTATTCTGTGCTGTGTCTCTCTGTTGGTATCAGGAGAGACCTGTTAGCAGCCAGACAAGTTACTGGAGGTCTCTTCTTTCCTGAGGATAACTCAATAGGATCAATGGCTAGTTTCTCAAGGGAAGATGTAAGGCCATTCTGTGATACAGTAGGTACCTAACTATCGAACCTGCTCTGAATCATGTCCAAGACCATGCCATCCCAGAAGAGAAAGGCAAAAGCCTCCAAAAGTGGTCCTGTCCTACTGTACAGCTTCTTACAGAGTAATTGGGGTACTGTACAGCTTCTCTGCGTACAGATTTCGCATTGTTGGGTTCTTGGTTCTCATTCCCTTACTTACTGTAAGATGTTTCTGTAGACAAGACAGAGATAGGATTTTAACTTGTTTTAACTGAAATCCAGGAGGGAGGGTCCAAGTTTAACTTAACTGATTGTATTCAAGAAGGGCACAGGGAACAGAAGCAGAGAGAGATGTGAAGTGACTTTACCAAAGCTTGTCCTTAGCCAGGAGTAGAAACTATGTGAGCTTGCCGAAATACTTTGTCTGCACAGCTGCCTTCTTCCCTGTTGTTAGAAGCAGAAGAGTCCCAGGTTCTGCACATCAGGGAGAACTGTGATTGCAGTAACTAGCTGTGTTATATATTAAAAGGAAAGCCTGAGCAGGGCTAAGCTGAAAACTCGACAAGGGCTTCCAGAGTATTTCTGACTGATGTGGTCACAGACTGAAAAATCTCTTATAGGTTCAAACAACCCAACAATGCTGGTGAAGAACAGTAGGGACTTAAGATAATATGGTGTCAGGATAGATAGGATTATTGGCCAATCTATTGCTTTGTAGTCATTCGAGCCCATTGCTTCAGCATTCAGCTGCTGAGTGGAAATGTTTGAATACACTACAGCTGCCAGATTGACTGACAGAGCTGGGGCAGACAGGGAGGAGATATTTGATAGCCAAAAGTTGGAGCTATAGTATGTTTTGTGCAGGTGTTTCATTAGGCTTTTCCTCCTGTGGATTGGGCTCCAAATGGGATCTGGGAAACCATTTACCACCTTTCCCATTCTCTGAATTCCCATGGTCCAGTGTGTAGGGATCCATTTTCTCTGGATTAACATGCAAATCTTTGCCAAGGAAGTATTCTCAGATCGAGAGGAAAGGCTTACAGAATTGAGGTTACTTCTCTCTTCAACCTTCCACTCACTAGATTTAACAGCTTTCAAATACAGAAGAGGCTGTTGAGAGGGAAGAGAACTGTCCTTTGACATTTTGAATAATGAGGGCTGTGGAAACAGATCGTGGGGAGAGTATGGAACGCTATTACTGCAGGTTCTAAGAACAGATTAGACCAATCTCTGCCAGACTTAGTCATGTTAAATCAGGCTGAGTCAGTCCAACCTTGAGATGGCGTGATAGACTAGCTAGCATCTCAGTATCCTTTCCATCTCCATTTTCTTTTTTTTCTGAGAGGAATAATACAAACCGCAAGTCTTCTGTTGACATGCAGTTATCACTCTAGCTTCCAACCAAACTGATGAAATGGAGTTGTAGCAGGTGGTGGAACAAAACACACCAGGTGAGTATGCTTCAGGTTAGTACAAGAAGCATAGGAGAACGATTGTTATGATGTCACTCATGAAATGTTTTAGAGGAGTCCTCAAGAAAGCAGAATTTCATCTACAATCATACAGCAAAGGAGACCTCATCTGGTTTGAGTCCTACTATGCCAGAACTTGGCCAAACCCTGATTAAGAACACAAGTTGTTTAAACCTCTTAATTAAGAAAACCCCATAATCAGGTTATAGTTATTTGAAAACAAATAATTTGCTTGTAAGGACAGAGATAACAACATTCCAACCACACCTACCAATTAGAAAGTTGTAATAAAGAGTAATAAAAAAACCCTTCCTTGGGCTACAGAATCAACCCCCGCACAGCTGGCAACACTGTGTGATTTACTTCTGTTTGCTGATGGAGGATTCTGTAATAAAATCTAATGTGTGGGAACAAGGTGCATCTAACCAAAGCAGTAAGCATCTCTAACTCTATTTAAAGCTATAGAGTGTAGTATATTAACATTTAACAATGTGACACTAAATTGTTTTGAAGCTATTAGGGCTGTATTTGTTGAAGTTTCAGCACTATGCTATGATTTACCAACAACAACAGGGGGAGTAACCAAAATAACATGACCCTACAGACTCCAAGTGCTGCTTAATAAGATGCTAAAAGTCTTCATGGGAGCTTCTGTCATATAAGAGAACAGCAGGCTACGTTCAGCTCTGTTGCTGTTCTGCTGAAGCCAGAGGGAGTTGTGACAGAGATGAATTTGGCGTTTCCTATTGAAAAGCACTAAATCCAAAGTATCTGCCTTCTCCCGTTAAAGCACGTTATGTTCAATGATTTTTTTTTTTCTTTGTAGTCTTTCCAGAGAGTTGCTTTGGTATTTAAAGATGTACAGCTTATTGGAAAGGAAAGCATGGTGTTTCTATTCCTCCAAGAATATGAACTGAAATTATTAAATCTGCATGAGAAAAGGCTCGGGAAATACCTGCTCAGAAAGATGTAGTGTTCTCCTAAGTAATAGTTCTGGCTTCCTTTCACTCTGCTCCTCTGTTGCCTTTCAAGATTGTGCTGTTGCCTGAGGTCAATCACAAAAAACATTTTAAAATTGTGGAATTTTCTGCAGAATGGAAAACTTAATTCTCACCTAGATGGATTTTCTAAGTGTGTAGTATGAGATTGACACATACTCATATAATTCTCTAGGAAACAATAAATCCTACACAGACTGAGAGGACTTCTCTCACCAAAAATGTAATTTATTTAGCTATATTAACTATTATTTGGGGGAATTAGGCATCAAACATAAACAAAAATACATAGCCTATTAATACAGAATGAAGGGTATTCATTAAAATGCTGGGCATAAACACACAGTAGAGGATTTTTCTGAACAATGGACACAAAGTCCAATTATATGTAAAAGAAACAATTATATATCAAACTTGAGAAAGTTCTCACAACGAAGTGACCAGCTCAATGTAGCAGTGACCTGCTTAATGTATTAGAGTTCTATCTTTATTTTGGAAGGATTAACTATTATGTTTTATACCTTTCCATGTCCTTCATTACAGCTCTTTGCATGAGAGGGGATGTTGTCCTCTTTGTGGATATTCAAACTCTGGCTGCTCCAAAACTGATCCCTGAATATTTGACAACTCTCAGCAGCGATTTCTTTTTGGTCAAAGAACTGATTGCTCTTGCAGTTGAGACACCATCACCTCATCAGAAAATAAGGAAAGGTATCATGATGTTTTGATGGATGATTAAACTCCTGGGATAATGAGAATGTGAAATGAACTTTCTTGATAGCTCACAAATCCAAACCAAATAATTTCTAGCAACAAGCCTGTTGATAGGAACTGGGTTTGGTTTGAAAACACTTACTTTGAAGAGGGAAAACAGGAGGAATTAGTATTGTACACAACAGCCAGCCTGACAAACTTTTCTTAAATTCTGTTTTTATACAACAATGGAACTTTATACAAATATGGAAATAGGCAGCTGCATTTTACATTTACATACAGTTACAACATCACAGTTTATGTGTACTAGGTAATCTCTACCCTCATTCAAGAAAAAGTAAAAGATAAGTTTATACAAACTAACATATTCCCGTGAAAACCTCAAAGGGGCAGTGGTGTGCTCTCCGTGTCTGGCCTGTCCCACTGCCCTCCTCTCCTCCGCTGCCATTCACTGCTGGGGATAAGGACGCTAGGTTTTGCTGTGCTGGTTCCCGGCTGTGAACTGAGCCCTGCTGCCTTTTGCCATATCCCCAAAACAGCCCAATCAGCCAAGGAGGAAGCAACTTGAATCACCTTGGCTCGGGCTTTCAAAGCCCCAGGCCTGGAAAATCTGCATTAACTCCTGCCTACTGACTGGCCTGACTTTTAAATAGGTTGAATTGTCCAGGGGCTCCATCCAAAACCAAAAAACTGACCTGGAGAAGACTCAGCACTCACCAAACATCAGGACCTGATGATAAACTGAAGAGCCAATGTGTGCTTTCACATCCCCATCAGTGACGTAGTCACTCAGGGCCTAAAGCTTTCCAAGGACTGAAAGGAGTCAGGTGTCCAACTCTATCTGAAACTTAGTGGGACTTGGGCACTGGAAGTTTAGGAGCTTGGAAGCACCAGTCCGGCTGTCCTACCCAAGGGATGTGGGCAGGACACCAGGGAAAAGCCCATTTGCACAAACTTATCAGAGGAGAGCTCAAAGATCAACAGGAGAAGAAGGAGGAAGGAGTATTTTCTGCTTTCACAGTAGGCTCAGTTCCCTATCTCCCAAGCCCTGATCTTTCAAAAGAAATAACTTCAAAGAAAGAGAGCAGGATGTTATGAAGGAGGAAGATTTTGCAAGTTCGGGAGACCCAATCTTGAGCAAGGCCAAAACCAGTGTCCTTGTTCTATGGAAGTTTTCTGCTCACTATCAATTTTTTCCTATTCTCAGTCAGATTTTTTTTTTTTTTTTTTTTTAGTAAAATGCTGGGAAATGTTTCAAAGCTTTAAATATTCTTCCTGCAATCCATTTGGTTTAACGTGGAAAGTCTCCTTTGGATTATTTTAAAATGTTTCATTTCAAGCACTTAAAAGCAGTTTTATTAAAAGTAACTTAAGTTTTTTTAATAGAGTATCATTTAGAAATGGAAATTTGGAATGAAAATATGAAAACCAAACTTTGATAACTATTTCTGAAAAAAAATGCAGAAAAAGTAATTTTAGTTTATCCTTTGCTGTGAAGAAGTTTCAGCTTTACTGAATTAGTATTTTCTGATAGGGAAAACAACAGTAATTTGACAAATTTTCTGGCCAAGTGGAACTTTAGTTCCTTAAAAAGGGGACACCAAACACTACAGAGAGTGTCTCTGAGATGTCACTTGTAGACCAGATGCTTTTTCTATTATTACTTTCAATGGCATTTTGTTTAAAGTCTCATAAAAATATAGAAGCGCATGAATAGAAATAAAAAAATAAGGATATTTGTATGATTTTTATAAATAAACAGCACAGCAAGAATTAAATAGAACACAGACAAAAGACGTATGTACAGGCATGAACTATTACAGCTTGTTCTCCTCGAAGAGTATCTGTGCATAGACTGTCGTACTGGGAATGCCTTTGGCTTCCTGAATCGGCTTCATAAGTTCAAGTTCAGCATATGTTAAATTCTCCTCTGTGATTTTCGGCTGGGAAACAGAACCAACAAATTACAGTTATAAAGTTGTTATGGCTGAATGTAAAAGACACCTTGCATATTCTATAGAATAGACTTTATTTTTTCTGTCTTATGTAATAATTTTATTCTAATATTAATGGGTTTACTCTGTATTAGAGTTGGTTCATAAAAGATAAAAGGAAAAAGAAGAACAATAGTAGGATTTTTAGCATCAGTTTCAATTTTTCTCCATTCTTCAAAGTTATGCATTACAAGTTTTAATTTGACAATTCACATACTACAATTTCAAAAGTAGTATATTAGCAAAATATTCAGTTCCTCTAAATTTCCCAATTTAATTATAGTTATTGCAGAGCTCGTAATTTAAAATATTTATGCCAGATTTGCTTCTCAGGTGTAAACCTTGGAACAGTTACATCTTTAATTGCATCCACTCATAGTACCTCCCTTTTTTTTCTTAGCAGCAGCAAAAAGCATGTTAAGGGTCTGCAGAACAAGGCAGAAATGCGAGGAGTTGAGGTACTATCACCTCAATGGGATTTCATTACTTTTACCGTAGCGTAGATGAGCTGAGTTCACAACGAGTGATACCACCAGTACCATCTGATGTATTATACCAGTTGAGTTTTAGAATTAGAACTGTATCTAAGTAACAGAGACATTACCAAGAGGTTTTACTTAAAGAATATTTCAGCCATATAGTTTGTTGCAGTCACAAGACTGTATCTTACCAAAACGATGGTATCTCTGAGACCAAGCTCTTAATGCCAGTTGTGAAATGAAATCTGACTTGAAGTTTGTAAACAAAAAAAGATTTCTATAAGGTACTCAAGTGTTACACTGAAGAAAATGACAATATTTTCCAACACTAAGAGGTTTTCTTTATGTAATTTTGTTTTATTTACTGCTATTTATTCCTTTCTGATTTAACATAAATGATTCCTGTTTCCTTGAAATGTGTTTGAATAATTATTATATTGTCTCCTGGCTAAAAAAATAAACATCTAATATCTTCTGAAATCCGTCCCTGGGCTCCTCTGCTTCCTGTCTTTTGCACTGTTCTGGAATCCTTTCATTTTGCCTTGACAGTTGCTCACAGCCTGCATTTCAGATTGTTTCCCTCTGGGTGGATCAGTTTACACTTTCAAGCATGAATTTAATCTTATTTCTCCTCTGTAGATCTGATCCTGAAAGACTTTTTGCAGCTGCTGATGAAAGTGGTATTGCTGAAGTCTCTCGATCTGTGTGTGTGTGAGTAAAGGCCGTTTTCAGGCTTAGGTGTCTGCAAGATTGTAATCTTTGGTTTTGATCATTCACATGCTCTTCCCTCCTTGCATGGGTAATCCCATTTGATTTCAGCTTCTGTTCCTCATTCACTATCAAATTCTCCAATGTTAATTAGAGAAAAAGATTCCTGTTTTTAAGGAATTCTCTGGCCTTATAATGTACAGGGACTTGCTATGGATCACACAACCTGATTTCATCTGTAAAACAGAAAGAAAATCACACATTTTTCTTCTTTGTATATTTGGACTGAACAATGTTTAGAAAGACATTTGTCCTATCTCGGCTTTGAATTAAGGAGTTAGAAAAAAACTGTTAACTAACTGCTTTGATACTTAATTAGGCTTTCCCCCCTTCTTTCTAGCTTGAACATATCTACCCTCAGTTTCTAGGCATTTAACTTGTTTTTGCCTTTTTTTGATTTGTTAAAGGCTCCTTCTGAGATTTTGTAACTCTCTGTGCCCATCTACCTCGCAGGTAGTGCAAAGCATGAATAGAGGAGCTAAGCTGAGGCTGAACACAATAATACCTGAAAATATTCAGGATTTTATTCACAATGTATAAGAGTGATTCTATTCTCTATTTGAAGTTATTGGGAATTTTGCTGGTAACTTCAGTGGGAGTCAACTCAGATGCTAAAAACAAACTGATAAGCTACATGTGAAAAGCCTACCAAGAACAAATCTCACAAAACTTTAAACAAGCTTTTGTCACTTCCAGAGTAAAACTCTACATTTCCTAATACCGGGCCAGTACATTTGTTGAAGTGAAAATATTTTCATTGCTTTGTAGAAATTAGTTGCTCAGGGCAAACTGAATCTGTGTATGCTTTCTGCTTTGCTGTTTAATTGCATTTTGTGCTATGTTTCCGTTTAGAAAATGCTGCATGTCCTAAAATAGCTGCCCCAACACCCAGCTCATGTAAATTTTAGAACTAAGATTTATGAAATCATATTGTCCAGGTGTTTTATTACATTATCTCAAAATTGCATTGTTTTCCAGTGTAGATTATCTCTTTATTCTTACTTTATTCTGTTATGTTTGGATATGAAAAATAACACTAGATTCCCCAAAACAGGTCATTGGGCAGTAGTGGCTGATGTGTTGCTTTCATACATTTTTATGATGTTCCTATAGTAAACATAATTTAATAAAGCCAAAACACACTAAATAAATAATTGCATCTAGAAAAGCAATAAAACCAAATAAAATTAGTACTTTCATAAGTGGAAAAGGTACTTCAATTACTGCTACAAGCAACAGCACACCATAAAATGTGTAGAATAATTTCCCTTATGCATATTTCTAGTATGTAATAATTTGATTGAAAATATGAGGAAACACACAAGAGGTTCAAAATTGTGAAGGGTATACAGTTTTCAGCAAAGGATGTGTAATAAAAGTGCATGGGAGCCAACACTACTTTAAAGTACCTATGGTAGCCAGGGTTTTTTTCCAGCTGCTCTTCTGTACTCCATTTATCAGCCATATGTTTAATTTAATTTTGATAGTTTGTTTGTCCAAAACCAATTTTTTGAACAGGCAGGCAAAGAAAACCAATTCCGCAATTTCTTCTCTCATTTGGGTTGGATAGCATTTTGGCAATGTAAACCTGGAATCCTGCCACCACCTCCTTTTTGAAACAATAGCATGACTTTAGTAACTAATGTTATAGCTGGGACAGATAAAAAGACAGAAAAGGAAGAGACAGTGACTGGCTTTTCACCTCTGTCCTCCCATCCTGACTATCCACCTAGGAGGTCGTTGGGATTCCTATGGTTACAAGATCCTTTCTGAAGAATTAGATCATTCTCCCAAAATGGTTTAGAATGAATTCTTCAAATACAGTTCCGTTCCAAAGTGACCCTTCTGGATGCACTCTTTATCTTGTACATCTATTTTCTTCTCATTTTGGGGTCATATACTTTGCAGAAACATAAAATAGGAAGAATCATCATTTTCCAGGGTATCTCCTGGCCATTAAAAACATCATCTTCCAGGTTTCTTTCAGTTTTATTTTACTTTGTTCCAGTGACAAAGCTTCCCTTGGGCAACTACTCAAGAGAGTTCACTAATAGCAACGTTTTCTCAATAAACATTCTGCAAAATCTATCATATGAATATTAAGAAGAGACTAAAAACTGTTATATGTAGTTTTGTTTTAACTGGTTTTGTCTCATATATAAGGTGCTAGAAAAAACCTGTAAGGGTTGTATTTTAATGAAAATTAATCTGATCTTTATGTCAAAATTACCAGGAATGTCAATTATGCTCTTCTCAGGATTAGTTGGGCAATTTGTAAGAGGCCTCAAGGATGTTTACTGTGAGCATTGCCAGACTGAAAGTTCGTAAAGTTTTAACTAAGGTCACTTTTATCCAAATTCATAATTTGGATTATAATAATCAACTAAACAGGCAAACAACAGCCTCAGAATTTCAGCTTGTCTGGAAGTTGAAATGGCATCAACCTGATGCCAGCTTTCGCTTATGGATTGTTGCACACTCACTGCTTCATGATCTTATCAGTTATCATAGAGATGACAAAAGGAATGTGAATTTTTAATTTTAGGAAGAAAAAAAGGTATTTTCCCCTGATTCTAGTTTACCAAGAAAAAGAAGGTCAATTCTCAGTTCAATTTAATTTTATTATTTTAGCAACGCTTGCTGCAGACATTTACTATGGAATTCAGTGTATACATGATCATATGTGGGAGAAGTTGTTTGGGATATGATGCAGAATGAATTTTAACAGAGGACCAAGGCTAGAAAAAATTTTATAGACCAAGTTGCATTGTTACCTCTGAATTTTCTGGATTTAAGAGATATGCATTCCAAGAAAGTTCCAGTCAGAGCTTTATAATATTTTTATTAACTCAGATTTCCTGCAGAAGCACTTAAAAACTTAAATTTTACCCTCACTGGCAGGCACATGCTTGTGGGTGAATGTATTAGGTCAACAAGAATAAAAATGTGCCTGTTATGCATATATTTCTTAGCCTGATTGCCAATATGTGGGGTTTTGTCACCTACAGGAGGACCACACTGTGCTGCTGAGTGCAAACTATGGAGCCAGGAGGATGTGCTAGGAAATGTTAATTGGAAAGGTACAGAGACAAGAGGTGGTAGTGATATTTTTTTGGTCCAACCACTAGAAATTGCACTTCTATCCAGGTTACTCTGCAGCCAAAGCGTGCAAACATGACCCAATGTCACAAGGTAGCTCTCTCTTGGCAGGCACTTGCCAGAACTATCACTTTTTCTCTCCCTTTCTCTTACACAGGCCAGACAAATCTTGAGCCTTTTCCACTTCATCTTTGAGAAACATCCTGTTTTGTACTCACACTGTAGAGAGGTCCATGAGAAAAGTGCTGATCCTGTCCAGATGGCATGGTTCAGGAGCATCCTGTGTCATTGCCTGAGCACTCACAGAAGCAAAAAGTGTCTAGACAGGACTCTCCAGGCCAACTGGATGAGCTTTGACCAAAGGGACTGACCAATGCTTCCCTCTGCATGAATGCACAGATGGCAAGAAACTGCACAGTATGTGCAGTCCAAGGGAAAGGGGCTATCCCATCTTTTCCCTTGCATATCTCCTTTCACAAGCACCGTTTTTTGGAAGCTGCAGGATGACGGAATCATAGGCATACAGAATGGCCTCCAGCTTGGCCAGTGCTACAGAGGTGAAGGCAAGAATGTATTGAAATGAAGGCTCAGCATATTTGGTGCATGGGCTGCAACGGATTCACCTCCCTGCCAGCGAGGCCTGGAGAAAGGACATGTACCAGGCAGTTAATGTTGTTAGCTCATGCCTCAGCTCCTGCTTACTTGTGGCACTGCAATTACAGGAGCACCTGTATCTTTGAAAGGATGGTAATAGGGAAAGGATGCTTGACAAGTCTTTCTGTACCAGTAGTGGGAAATAAGGAGCTGCACCAAGTTCATCAGGATTCAATAGCTGGAGGGAAGTGGTGCAGCTACTCTTGGTCTCCTGCTGGATGCCCTTCCCTAGGAAGGGGCAGGAGCATGATCTATTAAGATCTCAGCTGTTGAACAGCCCTGTGGTGAGCATAGCCACCCTGAAGGGAAATGCCTGACCAACCTTTGCCCTGCCCTAAAACTTTGTGTAGCAGGTGGGAAGCATTGGGGAACAGAGAACATTTCAATGGTGCCTGGAATTGTGAGAAACGTCTAGTGCTGCTTGGTGCCCACGTGGCTCCCAAAAACCTGGGCGCAACACAGAAACCTGGGTGACAAAACAAGAGCACTTTTCTTCATCTGTGACTCCTGCCTTGTCTCTGGAACTCATTTTGGGTAAATATATGGGCCTAAATCAGGCCTAGGGAGTCTAATGTGAGTACTGGGAAGTCTGTTTATTGACCTCTATGTTTGCCAAGTAGGACCAAAGGATTTGCTTTCTTCTCTGATAGAGGTCAATGGTGATGTATCAGAGATGTTGCCTAAAAACATGATGGCTAGGCAAGGGTCTGTAAGATCAAAGACTGGAGGAGACTGTACCATTTCCTCCTCAACTGGGCAAGCCACAGAACAACTTGTGATGTGAAAGGACAGCTAATGAGGCAGAAAGTCGTAGATTCCCCTGGAAAAGAGCGACTTCAAAAATGACTTCTGCAGACCTTCATGAAAAAATGAAGCTAGATCTGTAAGATGAATTAAACCATTAGAAATGAAGAGCAAATGCAACTGCTGGCCAGTGAGAGCCCTGAAATTTCAAGGGAGCCATTGTGTTCTGTCTGCCAAGGCTGAGAAATATGACATTGGAAAATCCTTGGAGTAGGGAGTGGGATTGTTGGTGTCACTACAAATAGAAAAGAAGAAAAGGGCAGTTTCTTTCCACTGAGATGTCTATTTTTTTTTTAATCTATAGGAAAGCCTTCATCACCAGGAGCAATGTCTATAATGATTTATGAAGCCTCTCTCAGTTTGAATTTTGCTATGGAATCCCACAGAAGTTATGACAACAAAGTTGGTGAAAAGATGATTCACTGAGTCCTGTTGAATCATTTTGTTTTAAAGAAATAAACTGAATCCCAGAAATAATAGAGCTGGTAGTAACCATAAGGAGTGATCTAATCCATCTTTCTTTATTAACAGAATTAAATATACCTGGCAGATGTTTGTCCAGCCTTCTTTAATGGCTTTTGGGGAAAAATATCCTCACCTTTCTAATTTATTTCTCTAACAGTTGGAGGGTTATTTCTAGATTCTAAATGAAACCAACATTGCTGGAAAACAGGCTGATTTTTTTGTATCCTTCAAAAAAGGCTCAAGGAAGCAAACAAAGTTTTTTCAGTTTTCTGATGACACTTCTGTTACTCCAAATGTGACAGCACACACAAATCATCTGCTGTGGGTTTTTGTGAATAGACAAGTCTCAGCACGATTCCAGCAGGGGACTTTCTATGTTTACAAAAACTGTTCCTCCTTGGGGATGAAGACTGTGATCTGAATGTGAAAGCAGACATAACTCGGCAGTTCTGAATGTGTTGCGTTCTGAGTTTCAACCTGAATGTGGAATGATATTCATAAAGAAGGGTTCCTGTGGATATCTCGCATCCTAAGAAGAGACTGCAAAAAAGGAGTATTTTTCTGGGCAGAGAGTTAAATTATGTGGACTGGATGGAAATAGTTGGAATCACAGGGAGTCCAGGAAAAAAATGTTCAGTTCTTACTTGTATAACATATGTGTAATGTTATTTGAAGTCTGTGGAGATCAATAATGCCTTGAGAAATTGGGAACTTAAATCACAAATTGTTACATATCGTGGAGAAAACAGCTCTTCTAACAGAGACTAGCATAGCTTTTAATTTAGTGTCATCCATGAGAAAGGGAGATCTAAATGTTCCTGGATCCAGGACTCACAAACTACTAGATGAATGTATTTTGCTTTCTTTTCCTTTTTTAAGGAAAGGGCTAATGTCACCTATGTATTCAGAATAATCAGAAATTCTACTAATCATGCATAAAACTGATTGGCCTACCTTTCTTAGCTAGGTTAATGATGAGTATGATATAAGGCAGTCTTGAATGATGAAGTACTTTTAAAAGAAAAAAAAAAAGATCTTGCAGTGGGTAAATTTGTTTCCATGTTCTTGTGAGACTGAACATACAGGACAGCAGGCAAAACTGTAGCTTAGAACGCACAAATTTCCCAGCAAACAAAAATCAACCACAGCTTTGCATTTCACAACTCTCTGAAGCAGTAATCAGACTGCAGATAATTCACTCACACTTCTAAACTGTCTTCCCCAAAGGACTCCAAGGTCACTGATTTTGTCATGCAGTGGACCTGGTTGGATTATTAGGGGGCAGGTTCAGCTCAGTTGGTTAGAGCGTGGTGCTGCTAATGCCATGGTTGTGGGTTCAATCCCTGTGTGGGCTACACTGAGGGTTGGACTAGATGATCTCCAGAGGTCCCTTCCAACCTTACCACTCTATGATTCTATGGGAAATGCACTCCTAAAAGTTAAAAGAATTTTTCAAGTGAGGAAAACTAAGCTCCTGGGAAGATTTAGGAGCTTCTGTAATCATTACTTCATTTAGGAATGAATTCATGACTATTCTGCTCATGCAGAATATTGAGCTAAATGTGTAATGATTGAAGCTTAATTTTGCTGAAATGTAGAAAATAATGAGACCTTCTTGAATACTTTCACAGGCATCAAACCTGTGTTAGGTGCCTGCTCAAAGCAACACATGTCTGCCTTGCAAACATGGCAGGAGCAGGTAGGCTGTCCTTTGAATGGTTGCAAATTGCGGACTTTCAGACGCATTATTCATTACAGAATACGCACTTCTTGTGCAGGGACTGTGTTGACAGGCACTGTCTAGTGTGCAGAACATTCTCAGCACTTAGCCCATAATGATAATTAAGGATGAGATTTTCAAAGCTTCAGAAGTTTGAGCTTCCCATTTCCGTTATGTCTGTGAGACATTGGAATCAAATCTCTGAGCTGGCTTTGCAAATCTCAGCCTAAAATATGTAAGTGGGGTCTGAAAGAGGCACGCAGGCAGAATGGGCCTGAAAGATCATGCAGTCACTCAAACTTAACAAAACGACTTCCAAAAATTTGCCTTAGTCTTGGATAGCCATAAGCCCTTCTTTCTCAAGCAGCCTTTATTATCATTAGCACTGTCAAAGGAAAATCTCTGGAACCATGTGGCTCCAGGCCCAGTGATCCATGCAGAGAGGAATGATATTGTCTATGCTGCGTGAGCTGCAGGGAGTCAAATGTTCCTCCTAAATTGACTAACTATGGTCACTGAAACCACGCTGCTTCAGAAATCACATAGGGCTAGTAAGTACTCTGCGATGGCTAACAAGAGAAGCCTCAAAAAGACATTGAAACCTTTTATTTAGAAGATGTTCTAAGGCTGAAACTCTTGGGCCATGCCAGCTAATCTCTAAGAGGCAATGAAAGGCTTACCAGAAAATTTTGTTGAGGAAGTGCAAGTTTTGTTTCTACCAACTAAACTAAGCACTTATGGCAACAGTTGAACAGCCCTTAGAGAGCAGAATTTGTGGGCCCCTAGAATTTTTGTCTTTCTAACGACACTTCGTGCTTCTTGTATGCCATAAAAACCATCCCTTTTTGCATTTCAGCATCTCTGTTTCCTTTGATCTGTACACATTTCTCATTGATGCTAATAGAGAATGACACTGATGGGCAATAATTTTGCAACAAGGGGAGCATAGAATTGTTATTCTGGCTAAAGCAAAAGCAATATCAACAGAGTTTTTAAAAGGCTGTACTCAAAGCTGTGAATTTGAACGTGATATTAGTTTTTTTAATTTTCATTGAGATTATGTCCATATTTTATCCAGGTTATTGTATTCTTGTAAAATTATGCAGCAACCCACTCCAGCATGTTAACAACAAAAGAAATTCTCTAGCTTATTATAAACATCTTTCAAGAAACCAGAAGCACATGTCCTCTGGAAATAATTTCGCTGGTATTTAGGTTATTACAAAAATTTTCCCCAAACACTGGAACTGTTTTGTAATGTTCCCTTAAACTCTAGTTTGTTTGCTTAGGTTTTCTAGAATATTCTCCCTGTGCCTTAGTGTGGTACCATCCTTGGGTTGCCCTTGAGTTGCAGAACACGTTCAGAAACTCGGCAATCCAAGTCTGTCTCTCTGGTGACTATTATCTAGTAACTATGCACCACCAGTGAAAAAAGATGAGCTGTATAATAATTACAGTTGGAAGGAATACATTTTTTTTATCCTGCAGAAATTTGGCAGGATGATGGTACATATATGTCCCCCAGACAGACTGAAGATTCAAAACCTGTGAAATTTTTGTCAGTTAAAAAATGGGGAGACATCAACTGAATGTTTTATTTAGATGAATTTGATACGTCTTTTTATCTGTAGTTGTTACCATTTTGTATCATTGCTGAAACTTCTTTTACTTCAGCTGGTTCAGGTTTCTCACTGAAAGGTCATTTAAAACATTTAAAAGCAGAGAATTATTTTTTTTCTTTTTTTTTTTTTTTTTTTTGAGAATGGCAAAAGGAACACATGACAGACAGCTCTGGGGATTATCTTGCCCAGCTGCTGAATGTGTCTTACTGACTGCCTTGGGTTGAGTTTACTTTGTCCTTTTAAGTATGGCTAGGTGAGTTTGGTGCTTGAAAATCCTTTGGAACATATCTGATTTTTCTGGCAAAAAAAAAAAAAATCTAACATATATGTAGGTAATGTGTTTTCTGCAGGCTACGATGTCTCTTCAGGTGTACTCTGAGGTGAAATATGAAAGCGGAAAGAATGAGACAGGGAAACAGATGCCAGACTCGAGTCCAACAGCAAGGCATTAAACTGAGCCTGTTGGCTGCACACAATGCGAGGATTATTGGTTGCATTAGGGAAACAAAGCAGATTTCATTGTTGGAAAGGCTTTTTTCCTGCTCCCCTCCAAGGATTTTGAACCTTGTCTGGGGCTGCGTAGCAGGAAGGGAAGAACAAATAGTTATTTGTGGTCCACATCCCTGGATTTATTCCAGAGAGAAAAAAGCACCTGGAAACACATTTGCTTCAAGTTCAGCATGAGCTGATGTGCTTTACTAACCTGCAGGCAGCATCTGATTGCCTTAGCTGACGAGAGGGCTGAAGATGAAATGATTTCTAGCCTAGCAGCATGCCTGGGGTCGGTACAAGGCTGGGTGCACCCAGCAAAGGGTGACTATCACCTCCAGACTGAGAGTGCTCTAATCTCAGCACAGCTGTTTGACATAATTACCTATGCCGATATAACTTCTTTTCATGGACTTTTAAAACTTTCCTCTTTTTTTAGTGAGACCTGACCTACGTGAGGAGAGACTGGCCAAGGTGCAATCCCTGCACGACCCGGGGAGGAGAGGTGAGCTCTGTACCCGTGCAGCCGTATTGTGTAAGATTTCAACTGAGCCGTTCCCAAGTCACCTGGCGTTGTGCCTGGGTATCCTGGTTTATACCCTGACCATACTTTAAAGGGCAGAGAATATTTACTGACTGTTGGTGGGCAGGTTCCCAATTCTAATCCTCATCTGCAACGAAGCCATCACAGAGACAAGAGGGGTATTTACACAGCCTAACTTTAGGCACCCACCTTCACTCACGTGCCTAAGTTAGGAAGTTAGCCAGCCTGGGCTCTCTCCATGCCAGTGAGGGGAAAAGTCTTGTCCCCAAAAGGCAATTTAGAGCTTCTGCTCTGGCTCCTGCTCTGACCTCTCTGCCTATTGGCTATATACGGAGCTTAGCAGACCAGCTTCTTTATATAGGTAGCTAAAGTTAGTTGGTATGAAACTGGTCGCTGTTCCCCTGGGATGCCTTGGCCAGGTACTGATTTGTTACTAAGGCATAAATAGGTCTGTCCATTTATTTGATTTGTCTGGCAAAAATCTCAAGATTTCTTCAAACAGAAACTCATATCCAACAGAAACTGCCGTACTCATTCTTCTTTTCCTTATAGGAGCTATACACATGTCTATTATGCCTGCAGCTTCACTTATTGCTGACTTACACCACTGTAGGGCAGAATCACGTCCCATATTTCTGGCTTAAAAAATCTCAGAAAGAATGTGACCAATACAGTTGTGATTCTGTCAGTAACTGATGCTTTTCCCAAAGCACCAAATACCAGAAGTATGTGAAAATCAGTGGCAGGTTTCATTTAAGAAAAGACTAAATTCTTAGACACAGTGACTGCGAGAAAGCTGGAAAACATAATCCAGTGTAACCTAATGCTGAAAATGAAAAGGGCCAAGACAATCAATCACTTTAAAAAGGAACTATTTAAAAAGAAGACTTGTGTGATATTTAAGCCAACTTAGAGTTTCTGAACCTAGAATTCTGGCAACATTACAGCAATTATATGGAGAGAAAATATGGAGAAAATAATGTCATAGAAAGCTACTTACCAAGATCAATTTTCTCTGAGGTTTCAACAGCTTGGGCTTAGGAAAATTATTGGCTATTGGAGCTATGAAAATAAATATTAAGGGAACATTTAACATTATCATAATTCACTATTACTTTTAGTATATGCAGTAGCAAAATATAAATTACAGATTAATAGCAGATTAGCAGCAAATAAATACATGTATTTATCCCAGAATTTAACTGTATTCCAGATAACTTTTTTTTTTTTACAATGAAGTATAGGGTTTATGAATTAGAAGTCATAAGAGTAAGGAACCTGATCTGCAAAATGTGGCTGTTTGTATGCAGAAGCCAGTGCATATACACCTTTTAAGAACTGATCACTTGTGATCTAATACATGGTAAACCTTTAGTTCCTTTCCCTCTCCCAGTTGGCAGCACCTGGCAGTAGCACTCAGAAAGCATGCTCAAGAGTTTGTGTGACTGTTCCTGAAGGCAAATGCAAATCCTCTTGGAAAATGAGGTCCTTGAAAGCTTGATTTTTATCTGCTCATCTTGCACAACCCCTGCAAGTACACTTGCACTTTTAAAGTGTGATATGCTAACCTCCCTCATCAATGAGACTTCATCTTGCTTAACTTTAATCTTCTCTTTGGGTGAGGTGAATATTGTTCTAGACTTTCCTCTCTCTCTCTCTCTCCTGATTATAGTGGGAGCTGAGACTTCTTTCTTGGACTAGGTGACTAGCCTTTAAGTACCTGAAGTTATTGGGAGGAGAAAGCCTGGTCCCAGCGGTAGGCACTGGCTATTTCTTCCCCCACAAGAGCGACTTCAGGTTGCTCCACGGGCAGAGTCAGTGATAGTGGAGGAGTCCTGACATCCCATGCTTTGCTGTCCCCGCCCTGTTGTGCTCTGGATTTCAAATACTTCTGCAGCCCTCTTTTCATACCTTTTGCAGGAATGGCTGGTGGCTGCTCCACTTTTTCTTTCTCTTTCTTTTTCTTTACTTTCTTGGGCTGTAGAGGGGACATGCTTGTCACGCTGGTAACTGTCTCCCCTGAACTGGAAAGCAGAAATCCACATGTGAGTAAAAAGTGAAGGCAATGATAGGAAAGGGAGTGTGTCCCTGTGAGTTCACACAAACATATCACCCTCCCCTTGTGTGAGTGACTTGTTTCTTAACCCTGAGATATACTGAAAAGCCTCTTACAGGGGCTTGGAAATGTTCTAGCCCTTGCATTTTTTCAAACAAACAGCATGGCTTCTTCCACTCCGAAGTCTGATCTGGCCTGGCACAGAAAAGATAAAATGTCTTTATAGGTTTAAACATGACTTGTTTCAGAACACCTACTCCTTGGAAATGTGTATGACCCTACTGCTGCATACAGGATGATGTTGTACCCTTCTTTTCTTGAGGGCCAGAGGAATGCACAGTTTAACTGACTTGCATATGCTCACCCAGGAAGCATATAGCAAAGCAAAATCTTCAACACAGTTCCTTGGCTAAGACTGGAGAAACGGTCAGCAGGACAGGAGTGTGTGCAGCATGCCTTGAGCGAGGTGCAGTCTTTCAGATAGCTTGCAAATCTGTAGCTGAAAAAGCCAGCCTTTAAAAAAGAGGCCAGTGTGTTCAGTGCATATAAAATGGAGAAACAATGTCCCAGTTTCTTAACTGTAGTGCTTCACATTCTCCACGATGTCCGTGCTGAAAAGCACTAATAGGTATGAGAGAAGAGTAGTTAAATTATAAACCCACTCCTATCCAAGAGGGCTTCTATGTTTGGATTATTACAGTTAATTGTCCTTTAAGTATAATAGTTTTCTTATCCTTAGCATCTCCCAAAGCCTAAGGTAGTATATCCTGCTTTTGAGTATTTAGGGGCTTGGATATGCAGTCAAGTTGCAGTGACTTCATTTAGTTACTGTGTGTCAGCTGAGCCATGGTAACTGATTTTGTAGGTGCTCTTAGCTTGCAACTAATGTGAGGTAAAATTGTAATGGGTTAACTGGTAATGAAAGGAATCTTAACTTACAGCTGAGGTAGGAGGAGAGTATACAGCGGTCAGTTATGGTAACTCAGATGATGGACGTGGCTTTGTAAGCAGTTGTTGCTCAGATGTGTCTGTCCATGGGCTCCTCCCAAGAAAGATGAATGCAATAGGAGCTTGGAGACCCTCCTGTTCTGTGCCAGTGAGTTACATCATGCAATGGGATCCCACCAGGATCTTATCGTAATAATACTGACAACTGAATTCTGTGAATTTTGAGTCACTTGCCCAAGATGTTGTTTTTCTGCAGGTTCTTTCAAATAGTGAAAAACTCCTTTTACCTTAATAGAACGAAATATTCAAAGTGGACTGAAGTCTTGATGAAAGTTGACTAAGCTGTTGCCCACACAAGAATAACAAAATATCCGACCTTATCATTTTAAACATCTTTAAGTCAAAATGAATGTCACTGTCATTGGTGAAATCACTCTGGAATTACATTTCCATAGATTAGAAAAGACTGTGGTTTGCTGATTTTACTGAGTTCTGTTCCATGTATTCAGTCCAAAACGTTTGCTGCCAAACTTCTTTAAATGTTTGAAAGGTAAAATATTTTCATGATTTATAAATAAATCATGTAAATTATGTAAACTATGTTATGTTGCACAAAAAATAAATTCAAAGTCTGCCTGAACTGTTGTGACCCTATCCCACAATAACCATTTGTTACTATAAAAAATCAGAAAGTGAAATTGTTTAAAACCAGCAGGAAATGAAACTGTCCTGCCTAGTGTCATTGCCCAAACACAGCAGACTGCAAAGAACAAAAGATACCAAAAAGATGATGAGAATGACTTTTTAATGTTTTTAGTTTTAATAATCCAAAGTCATTAAAGCAAATGTGTGGTTTAAAGAAAAAATTGTTCTGACATTGCTTCTTTAAGCACAGTATATGAAAGGACTTAGTGTCAATTCACTATGTTGCTATTCCTGTTTTGTCACTGAGAAAGAGAAGCTACAGAGAGATGTATTTGTTGCTTACACTTCTCTTTTAAATACTAGGGCTATACAGGGTTAACTAACACCAGGAAATACAATAACTATACTTGCAGTCTCAGAAATGAGTTCCTCAAGCCAAACAAGGAGGCTCAGAAAAGACTCCTTGGCTCTGACACACTGTGTCTTTGTGAACTTGTCTTGTTCTATAGTTAAAAGGAAAGTCACTTTTTTATCTCAATCTCCTCGTCCAGCCTCCTGGCTTGTATTTGAACAGTGTCACATTGTGCATTTCTTGAAGTGTCTAATGTGTTTTTAGAGAGCAAGAAATAGGCAGGAGTTTAGGGAAGAAAACACCTGTGGAAGGTAGCTAACAGCAGTTTCCCTGGAGGCAGCAACTGGTGTTTCTGGAACATGTCCCAAGAGGTGGCAAACTACTGTAACCTGGGGCTTTAATATCCTTATTAGGGTCAAAGACGCAGCACTTCTCCTGTGGTTGGCTTGGTCAGCTATTCCCTTTCCTCAAGAGTCTGTAACAGAAAATTCACCCAAGTTATGCGAACCGCATTAGTATCTTCCAAATAGGGGAGTTGTGTGAAGGAGCCAAGGGAGGACTGGGTTCTTGGGTCTGGCTCAGTCTGGCAGAAACTGCTTCTATGCTCTTAAGAGCATATTTTCACTATTGTGGAAATAAGGCATCAAGATGGATAGCTTTCTGAGGAGAAGGATTTTTTTCACCTCAAATTATTTGTCTCCAGATAAGCAGCTGCCGAATGGCCAAAACAAATAAATAAAAGACAAGGGGAAAAAAATCCCATTTTTAAAGCTATACCTCCTGGAGGTTTTTAGCTCTGAAAACTGACAAAATGATCTAATAACAAGACAGAGAGTACCAAGGAGGATATTTAAGGGGAAAAAACCACCAGGAAATAGAATTAAATGGTTTGGAAAACCCAAAATAAATGTATTTTTTATTTAGGTATTTATTTTTAAAATGTGGGAAAGAAATGGGTTTTGGCTGACTTATTTTTCCCTTTAATTTGTTATTGGTGAAGTAGCAAACTAAGCTCAACCATTTACTTTGTTCTACTGAAAAAATCTGGATTTAATTTTCTTTTCTGTGGCCTTTTCTGTGAAGGCCATGTTGTGAGACCTGGGGCAAATCACAGCACTTTGTGCCTTAGATTCCAATTAAGTAAAAACACCATTATGATGTCAAGGCATGAAATATTTTAAGATGCTTGGGTATTACTGCAATGGGAGCACAGACGTTTCTTAGACACTGGGCTATTAATGTAATTTTGAAGCTGGATTCCACCCTGAGTTTGAAATATCACTAAGGGAGTTGGAGCTGAGCCTCTCTAATCAAAGCTGAGTTTTGCACAGCATAGTCATTTTGAGTTGCAGGAATATCCTACAAACTAGTTGGTCTGCTTGACCTAATGGACATTTAGACCTTGGCTTTTGCATCTGAATGTGCTGAAGCTCTACGACAAACTAGCAAGTATTTTTATAAGATCAGGCAAGTGAAGAGAAGCTAGTGTCCCACGTTTGGGCAAGGGCATAAATGAGATACGATGAAACTTTCTGAGTTTCTAGGTTGATCTGTGGATGCTGAAAGGACTTTTCATGTTTTGCTATGCAGGTGGATGAATGCATCTTATGCCTCTTATATTCTCTGATGCTTCGAACTGAACTTCTGAATGTTGTCATTACCTGACTGTGGCATTGCTGACATTCGGCTGGGACCGACACCAGGGTCCTATGTGGTGTTATTGCTACAGTGAAGAGCAAATTCACAGGGGCTATATCCTGCACCCATACCACTGGTACCACCTCACACAGCTGCATCGCCTTTCCTTCAGTGAGATTACCCATAGCAGTCACATCTGGTTGAGCCAGAATATATGATTTACTTGGCATTCAGGGTCTGGTTTTGTGATGCCATGAAGCATATCCTTGGCTAGGAATGAATAGAAAAAAGTGTTTTGCTTCAACTATGGATCATAATATAGATCATAATGTATGTCTAAGATCCAATGTGCTTACACTACATCAGGGCATCAGCAAGGTACTTAGGCATGCGCTTAACTAAATATGGGAACAATCCTAAGAAGTTCAAAGAGCTTAATGATTTATGTTTTGAGAAGAGGATGGAAAATAAAGGGTACTGAGTGTGAAACATAACTAAAAATCTTGATACTGCTAACACATTGAGAGGTATTTAGCTTTAAAGCCTTGAAATCAATGCACTTCAGACATGCATTTGTAGGATCAGGGCTTTCATATTTTGCCACATCAAAATACATTAAATTGTATTTTTATCCATATAGGGTCATGTGTTACTTTTGCTTCCTGAGATTCTATTTTATAGTGAAGAAACCATGTTGGGTTGTTTTCTCCCTTCTATTCAGCCTACTGTGTTTAGTGTTTGTAGTAGTATCATTACTACACATATTCCCAGAGAGGCAAATTCTGTAATATAATGAGTCTTTTTATCAGACTGCCATGTTCTGTTCTTTCACTGTTTTGACAGTCATCTTTTCAATTGGTTTCATTTTTCTCTTGTTCTCTCTATCAATCTACTTTGCTTTTCTTCCCCCTGCCCCTTCCTCTTTTGTTTTGTAATACCAGCTTTGTCCCAAGAGCTAATAATGAAGGAGAAAAAAAAACATTCAGGGGAAAATGAAAATTGCTGAGCTATCTGTTTAAATTTGTGGTATGGTGCAATGGCTGGTCAGGGTCACAGAACAAAGATCTTCCAATAAATAACACCAAAGTTTCAGTTTGTACTGTCCTCTCCTGAACTCTGTTGCTTTATTGTGACTTCACTTACTCCCTAGTGTCAGTTAGAACGAATACAGTGATTTTCCCACGAGAAGGCACTAAAAAATTATACTAGTTCAGGATCCAGGACATGCTATACTTGGCTTAGAATCTGTGCTAAAAAGATACTATGAGAAATAGTATCTGTGATACCTAGTGATACTAGATTTAAAGTACAAGACTAGAAACACATGTTTTATCTCACTGCAAACTGGGAGACAGCTGTTCTTTTGCAGTATTATGAGGCATCCCTCTTTAATCATTTTTGCTTGTGAAATACTGTGTCAACTTTCTTTCATTGCAGTTCCAGCACAGTTTGTATCTCAAGAAGCTTGTAAGTTGGAAACCGGTTAAATATCACCAAACAAATCATACCTTTTGGCTGTCAGAGGTATAACAGGGATATTGATTAATGGCTACAGCAGAAGTAGTATCTTTCCCATCACTTAGAATCTTCAGCTGGGAATAGACCTTGAAAAAATATGCTTTCTAGCCCCACTCCCAGGTCCTGGATACAGGACTTACTCAGTAACAATGTGGTTTACTCCACGTAGCAGGGTGGTTTAGGTCACTCATGACCATCTGGTGAGTTGTTGGAAAACCCTAGGAAGTTGCACAGCATGAAAGCAGAGTTCTCCAAAAAGCAATTCAGAGCCTCCAGGCAAGGATTCCTCTTGCATCTGCAGCATCTACAACTAGACAGTCTGAGCAGACCCCTCTATCATGCACAGAGGGTGTTGGCCAAGGTGTTGGCTTTCAGGCATGAGTAACGAACCTGGGACTTTATCTTTGTGTAGGCATTTTGGAAAACTTCACTCATCTTTTTCATTACAAACAGCAAAATCAAAACAGAACTGATGAGTTAGAGCAAAGAGAATTGTAATCTCCTACCTGTTCTGGGGGCATTTCACCAGGTAATGCTTCACTGTTAAAGAAAAAACAAAAACAGAAAATGTGGCTTTATACTGACAGAGTTTATGAATTACAAGTGGACACTGTAGATAAACCTGTGCTCCTAAGACCGTGGAGATGACAGTTTGTTACAGCAGGAGAGCTTCTAATCCTTGCTGTGTATTATATTGTGAATTATAGTCTAACTCAAAGAGGTATTTAGGCCTGGGAATGGTGGATGTACCAAACAACATGAAAAATCTGCTGTGAAAGTGCTGGACAACTCACATTCCAGTGGTCAGTGCAGCCAAAAGACAGCTTGCTAAGGAAAAGCACAGCAGGCTAGTAATTTAAAGAGTTTTGTTTCCCTTGTAGTGCCTCTGTTTATTTCCAGAAGTCTGAAATAAACCATTCATCCACAGGAGCCACTGCTGTTCCTAATGTCGCCTAGGCTGTGGCCTCAGGCATGCAGGAATTGCTTCCTGGGATCAGATCAGAGGTCCACTCAGGCCGGTGTCCTGTCTCTCAGTGTGGGTGTGTATGTGTGAGCTGTATAAATCCTTCATGCTGCTTTGAATCAGTAGCCCTGAGCAAGGGCAGCTTCGCCCCTGCAGCCTTTAAGGAGCCAGGGTTATGATGACACTCTTCTTGTGACTTAATGTCTTCTGTGTTCAGCCCAAGCCTTGCTTTGTGGCGAGTGTGGAGAAATCCAGGGAGGAGGAGAGGCTCTGGCTCTTCTTATCAACCTACTGCCAACTTACTTCTCAGAAAGAAAACTGGCTGCATCCCTGGGCCATGACATAAAGTGCAACATAGACCCCCTCTCTTAATTTTCCCTCTTCCTTAAAAGACCATGAAAACTAGACAACACTACACTTGCATAATTGTGCCCATCTGTATAGGAAAATGTTCTCATCTGGTCTTATGCAAGTTCTTCCATTCTAAGGAAATTCTAAGGCTCCTCAAAGGCTGGATTTTCAGTCCTAAATGAAAAAGGGAGTTGAAAATACTAAGAACCGAGGCTAATACACCATGGCCAGGTCTTCAGATCTAAGCTGGCCAAGGCAGGATTTCCGTCTCTCTGTCTGTCCGTACTCACTATTGGCTTGGTTTTTATAGCAACTGGAGGCTACTCCAACTGAGGTGGTTAACACCTTGAAATCCCATAAAAATGGGCAATGTCCTGAAGTTCAGCAAGAAAAATCTGGGTGAGAAGAGAAGACATTCCCAGGAAACTTCAAATTACAGAAATCTCAAGCCTAAGTTAATTGGCAATGGAGACTTAAGGCACTGGTGCTTAGGCTCCCGTTTTGATTTTAATACAAAAGACTTCAGTCTTACATTAAAGTTCAGTTTTCAGGCTTTTAGTTTTTCATGCAGAGGAAAAGCTCGAGAACAATGTTACAATACTTTTGACTAGCTCTAGGTATGTATGCCCTGCCCCAGAGAGGATTCCTCAAAAATTCTCTGCACCAGGGACTGTGAAGAGCAACCTTTCCTGTAACAAAAACATGGGTACAGGCTTCTACCAAAACCACATAGGGTTTACTAGCAGCAACCATTGTTGCTTTCTAGTGTCCCTTAGCTGTCCTGTGCTATGGGCCATCTCAAGCTACAGTGCAGTTCCACGCAAACCGAGTTTCATCAGTGAGGAACTGGACCATTTCACCTGAATTAGCCAGGTTTGGTCAGATTTTACACACATACACTGCAGAGGGATCATCTCCAGCTTACCTACTGCAAATACCAACCTTTAATTTCATGTGTGAGTCATATTTTCCCCCAGACTGGGCTATCATTGTAGGTAGTTAGGCAGAGTTCTCTCTCCCCCTACACTTATTTGGGTGTTTGCCTCTCTTCCTTATAAGTAAGGTGGGGTTGTTTCAGGTGATCCTCCTTGAGGTAGTAGAGTTGAGGAATGGGGGAGGAAGCTGAGAGCTGAAAATGCTGGGCAGCAGAGAACAGGAAGAAGCTCAAGAGGGGGGTGGTGTAAGGCTGGTGGGTGCTGAGGTGGTGGGGGCAGAGAGTAGAGGAAGCTGTTGGTGTCACTTTGCTTTGTTCGAGATGTGTTCCTGTGACAGAGATTGAATAGCAGAAGAAGTTCAGGAAGAAGCTTTGATAGAAATTTGTCCAGCAAGGAGATATTTTTGGTTGCCTTTGGCCCCTGACCTGCTCTCCAGGGAAACAGCAATGCCAGGCTTCTCTTGGAGGCCCTTTGAAGAAGATGGAATGATAATCACCTGATCTGAAAGTGGAAGAAGACTGGGCTTGGAGTCTGGCTGAAGGCTGATGGTGAGCTGAGGGATGATTGCTTTGATATATTATTCTTTGTTCCCCTCCTCAAGGAAGGATGGGCTTTGTGATTTCACTGGAGACTCCTTTTATAAGAAATACTAGGATCTGCCTATTGCAGTCCAGGATGGAGATACAGAGTACCAAGAACAGACAGAAGGTAAGATAACACTTCCATGAAAGTACTGTTTTGGGGAGCGATGCCTTACTCTAACAATATCAATGAGTGTACTGCTGTTGGCTGGCAGGCCAGGTATCTCCTGACTCTAACCCTTGGATGGTGCTTCTGAAGGGTGTCAGAGAAGTGCTGAGGAGCAAGGTGGCACATTGGTCTCTGAGCCTGTATCACTGAGTGGGGACAGTAGATCCCAGGGACTGCTGCTGCCTGAGGCAGAGCTTCAGGGCTGAGCCTCCTGCCTTGGCCCAGCTGCTGTGGGGAGAACCAGCAGCAGAGGGCTGGTGGAGACTGCACCCGTCACTGAGGCTGCTTCCTGGACTGCTCCAGGAATATTTAGTTCCCTGCTGCTTAACTGAGTGCTGAACCAATTAATGTGAACTCAGGAAAACACTTTGATTAGGTGGTGCTAGCTGAAAGTCTTGTCCTAAAATCTAATCAGTTGCATGCTGAGTGATTCTTGGCTAAGCTTTTCTGTTTTTTTTTTTTTTCCCCATTGAATTCGTAAGTTTTGTGTTGCCAGTGTTTACTGGATGATGTTCAAAATCTAAATAAAAATGTAGTTAAGTCTGCAATTAATCAGATAGTAGGGCTGAAAAGAAAGGATTTTAGCAACTCAGAAGAAAATACTTTTTTTATATTGTATACTCATATTCCATACTGTATTCTGTATTATTTCTATATTCAGCGTGTGTTAGTTTTTCTCCAAGCTGCTCATTCACTTACACTAGTGAACTTAACCAGATGCAAAATCTAGCCCAATGTCTGCTAAAGAACAACTAGAATAAATCAGCATGTCTAGTGCTTGTGGCTTCACGGTGACTCAAGATGACCAACATACTTAAATGTGGGTACTCTCCTGGCACAAAACCCTTGTCATCATTTAGCAGGGCAGGAAAAGTAACACCGACTTTTTTTCTTTCTCTTTGAAAACAGAGTGGTTGGGTTAAATTAAAAGGAGAGTTACTCTACCAAATGTGCTATCAGGAAAGTGGAGCTTGATGATGGTTGTGGTCAGGCGCAAACTTCTGTATAAATCCGTGTTTTGTCTTGCATGTCTTTTGCCTTGTGTGTCTGAGTCATACATTCCTTCATGGCACATGTGTTTGTTAGTGCTGAAGAGGAAACAAAGCCACGATTCTCTCCCGTCATTAATATAAAAAATAAATCACTAAGCAAATCACTAAGTAAACTCTTTTTCAAACCTTTTACTAGGAGTAAATGTAAGAACCATCTCTGTAAGAACCATCTCAGGACATGCTGGCTGCTATGCATGCTGATACCTTATCCTCACGGCTTTTAATTACATGTGATGTATTCACATGAGCCACTGTTAAACTAAAGTTAAAGTAGGCTTTGTGCTGGTTACTTCATGGGTCTGAAATAACACTTTTGATTAGATCAGGGCTGTTTCCATGCAGTTTGAGCCTCTTTGAAAAACCCTCTCTGAGGAAGAGAAGATTGAAATGGTAATCTTTGATCTTGACATATTATTATGAAAATGCACATCTGAATCATGAAATGATACTTTAGGCCCAAAGAATGCTATAAACAAGAGAGGTAAAAGCTCTCTTCCCCCACCTCCAACTTCCCGCAGAATATTGACAGCTATTCAGGAAGGGGTAAGAAAACATAACAGAAGCAAACCTCTTTGAAGCCCTTCTAAACATGTCTGCAGAGCATATGACATCCATGCAAAATGTTAACTGTATCTGATCAGAATGCAATTTAATGACACAATCTTGGATTGATGTTTATGAAAAGCTGAAAGGTTTTGAAAAGTCAAATGCAATTATAAAGTGAAATAGCTATTCAAAGGAAGGAAAGTGCTTTGTTTAATTATTCTGTGGAGGAAAAAATCCATTTTCCTGGCAGAAATTAAATGATCTTTCCTACCAATAATTTTGTTCTTTTTACGTAAAATCAAAGTAAGTACGTATTTCTCTTTCCTGAATTTGCTGCATTCTCATTTTCCCCTTCTCCCTCTCTGGCGTGGGTCCCACAGTCAGCAAGAATGACATTTCGCTTACCTGTGGATCTCCTCTTGTTTAGAAGTGATTGACAGAGAATGACAAGTGTAAACAGGAGGACGCTGATGATTCCTATTGAACACACAAACACTGCATACACATACAGATCTGAAAGCCAAGCACAGATTAGACTCAGTGTTGCTGTTGCATGCTTCGTGCTTACAGGACAGGAAAAGGTTTGTGTACAGGACCTAAATAGACCTCTGCCCAAAAGATTTAGGGTAACATTTCAGAAGTCATTCAACCTGCTTGAAACTTTGATATGCTGTCCTGCTCAGTTTAAAATTTGAGGAAAGTCTTCAAAAATGCTAATAGGTGTAATTCCAGGGGTGCTTGAGGAGGAGGGGAGGGCTGATCTTTGTTTCTTTAAAAGCAAAAGAGCTTTAGCTGGATCATTTCCCTAGTTCAAACAGCTCTGCTGTTTTGTAAGAAATAAAAAGGGGGTGGAGGGGAAGATCTGGAAGTGCTGAATGGCTGGGGAAAGAGAAGGAAAGGCTGTGGCAGCTTCTTTTGTTAGCAGCACTGTCTTGATTTTTTTTTTTCTCCTTTTCCTTGTTTTTCTTTCATTTTTCAACCTACAGCCTCAGTATCCTCCTTTTATGGCTTTCAGTCATAATGTATTACCCCTGAAGCTGACAGCAGTTCTACCACTGCAGATCAAGAGAGAATATTTTGTACAGGAGGAGAAGAAATTTTTAATGACTTATTTCTGCCTTTTCTTGAACTCTAAATGGAGTATTCTGTTTAAGGATGCTCTACCCATTAATGTCCTGAAATGTCCTGAGGGAGGTATACTGGCTCTAAAAAGAAGAAACTAAGCCTCAGAGGTCAAGTGGCATTGTAGAAAACAGCGATGCTGGAACTAGACCCCTGACATTCAGTTCTGTGTTTTATTTACAACCTCTCTCTCTTTACAACGGTAAAACAATGTAGTTTGTAAATTGTGATCTGAACAGCAAGGCTTCCCACAGGATCAAGGCAAGACTGTAAGTGAAGTCTCCCACCTGGCAGGCAGGGCAGTGGGATAGCAGCAACCAGTCGTGCTCACACTTTGCTGATGCTTCTGATTGGGGTGGGAGGAGGAGGGAATCCCATCCGAGGGCAGTTGCTGCATTTCAGTCTCCTGTAACAAATGTTCACTAATCTACACAGAAAATGCTGCTTGCCTTAAAACTCCAGGGAGCTTAAAGATGCTCTTGCAGTGCTGATTGTGTTCAGTGAGCAGTTTCCAATGCTACTGGGAGCACAGAGTGCTTCAGACATGCTCAGCGCCTTCATAGACAGGGAACTGCTATTAGAAGTCACTATAGACTCACTATTAGCCAGACAAGGGTTATTTCCCCACTGACTATGATGCATGTATGAGAAACTGCAGTGGAAGCCTTACATTCTCTTTCTCCAACATTCTTTGTGCTTTGTCGAACGCTTCCTGAGATAAGGCTTGAGTTTGCACAGGAATACCAAAACTGGGCCTAATTAGTGCACTTTAGTTGTACTGTAGTGTTGGACTGAATTAACATTTGTCTTGTGTGCAACTAGCAACACTGGATGCATCCTTACCTTCAAAAAACTTCCAAGCTTCATGGTTTTTCTTGAAAGTGGGATCATCTGAAGCTCTTGGTGAAATCACTGGAGGGAAAAAAAAAACAAACAAAATAAAAAGACCCTCTTTTTGGAGCATATACTTTTTACTTTTAAAAAATGAACAAAAAAAGTACAGAGTGATGAAGTACTAGGTTAAGGGATAGGGTTGAGATCTCGGTGGTCGCAAAAACAAAAAAAAAAAAAAAAAAAACAAAGAGGACATGATGACAATCGAAAATATGTCGTATAAAATGTTGGGACCTCTTGAAGTAAATGGAAGCTCTGCCTTGGACTTCAGTGCACCAAGATCTTATTCTATCTCATGGGTAATTAATCTTTCAGCAAAATGCTTTTATTATAAAACATCATTATAAAAGTAGATATAGAAATAGATGAATGTTAATGTTATAACAGCTGTGCAACCTAGAATTGGGATCTAAATGCTATGCCTGCCAGATCACTGTTCAAAACCCTCTCTGCTTTTCCCAGACAGATTGTTTATACATGCTGACATTGCTTGATGGCATCAGATGAGACTTATCAGATGAAACCCACTGATTGTTTCTCTATTTTGCTAGCAATCATTGCAATGGAATAGGAGTCTGGTGATGTTCTCCAGCTTGCCATTGAGGACTGAACCTCCAAAAGATGTTCAGGTAGCAAACCACTTAAGAACCAGTGCCTTACTGGAAAGGGCAATAATTAAGGAGAGTCCTGAAGGAATGTGATGTATTGGCTTAACACAGTGGATATGGAACTACTTTCAGGAATAATGAAATCAGCTATTTAGCAGTGAAGGGAAGTTTACTCTGAATATTTTAACAAATTTACTTATTTGTTACATAAAAACATCACGCATGAAAATTTTTGTTCAGCATTTTGACCTTCCCTCAAAGAAAAGATATTTATTCATTTTGCAAAAAAAAAAAAAAAAAAAAAAAAAAAAAAAAATTTAATTTTAAAAATTTTTTTTTATAAAAAATATTTCTTAAAAAATCATTTTGCAAAAAAAAAAAAAAAAAAAAAAAAAAAAAAATGCATTCTGTATCTTGCAACATTTTTACCATTGGAAATTGTCGCATACTACTAATATTTCATGGAATTCAGAATTTATTCTACTGAAAACTCTTAATACTTAAACTTACAATGAAACAGATTGTTCCAATCATCTCTACTTATTTGGTTTTGTACATGCTAGCACAATTTTTGTTGGGCTGGTTAATCTGTTTGTCCTCCTACATGTAGTCTCTTCTCTTAAACTGTAAATCCTTCGGAACAGAGACTGCTTATCCTAAGATGTGTACAGTACCTGTGTAATGGGCTTTGAGGAATCACCCAAGTGGAACTGGTGCTTTGGAGGTGCTGTGAGTTGTTCTGAGTAGACTAGGCATCGTTCTGAGTTTCCTGATAGGAAGGCAGTAGGGGAGCTATCTTTCTGATATCTTTGTCCTCGGATTAACTTTTCTTTATTGTGTTCTGGAGGATAATGAAGATCATTAACTTGATTTTAAGTTAACATTGATCAAACAAGTCCATGAAAAGTCTTTGAGTGGAAGATGGGTTTTGGGGAAGAGATCCAACCAAGCTTAGAGTGCAGATGTTGCAAAGCTCGAGCAAGAGATGCTTGCTGGTGAATCAGGACGTGGATTTCTGCTGTTTCTATTATAAAGATTTAATAGTATGCTTCTTATAGATGCTTTTTGACGTGCTGTATTCACTACTCTTAAAGGGGCAAACTATAGCAGTTCAAATTCATCTGGGCCTCCTGAAAACACTAGTAGTGAACTGTAGTTCACAAGTGAGTCCATGAGTAGAAGACTGTAAGAACTCCCATCTCCATTAAGTGAGGCTCCTTTTCTGAACAACAGTATTCAGCCCCTAGAAGAGGAGTCAGGTATGTAGCTAATCTTTTAACTGTCATCATTAAATAAGAAGGAACAATAGCCTGTAACCCAAATTTATAGATAGACATGTAGGAGTTGTGGGAAAAAATTACATGTGTTGCAAAAAACACATTTGCAACTTCTTTATGGCCCACACAAATTCACATCAACAAACTTGCTAGCAAAATAACAAAAGCTGGATATAAGTTAATAGCAATAAATAGCGGAAACCCAGACATCATTTAGCAAGTTCTTTTGCTTGGAATAGTGCTATGCTTTGTGGTTGGCAAAGGCTACATACTGACCTAGCCTAGTTTTTTTTCTGTTTCCCATGCAAGTACTCAGATATTGAAGAGGCAGAATGACTTCCTTCTCCATTCCCTTTGGAATTTTCTAATTTACACAGTGACCACCTCCTCTTGTGCAAACCAGAAAAGGGACCTAAATGCTATTTCTGCATCCACTTGATGTGCAAGCTTGTAAGAAATTTGTTTGGTGCTTTGGCATAAAGATATCATCTTGGTTTTGGACATAACTTCAGACATATTAAGTGAAACAAAATGCTAGATAAGACAGCATCTGTGAAGTGTTTGTGATGTGTTGCTGTTACCTTATTTGATAAAGCAGAAGTATATAATTTAAGTATCCACATGGTTCAGGCAGGTCATATTATACCTTTTTTTAATCCTGAATCTAACTGTAATGTAACTAAATTCCTTTTCAACAAAAAGTGCAACTAATCGTAATGTAAAATGAAGAATGTGGAGGAAAATTTCCTTGAAAAGCCCAAGCATTACCATTAGGGAAACTGCTGACTTTACCACTACTATGAAAAGAGTTGCCTTCCCTCCCACATAAAGTAAGCTCTTTATACTTGGAGTGCATTAACTTACTGCTAGCTAAGGCAATTCTTTGTTTCCAATAGAGTGCCTGTTAGCAGTAAAAAAGTTGCTTTGGCCTTTAAATATATATATTTCTTTATTCTAATTCTAAATCCAGATGAAATACCCCTTGTTACAAAGGTCTGCCTCAGATCCCCACAGGTGTTGTGTCAGTATGTTTAGTCTACAGGTGATCCTGCTTTCCTCTTTTATCTCAAGTTTCCTGCTCTGCCTTGGATTACCTTTGAAGAAGAAAGAAGCAATGCAGCTGTCTGGACACTTTCAGAAAGATGAATTAATAGTCTCATGACCTCACCCTGATTCTGTATTCATGAATAGCACTAAAAATCAGGGAAACAAGAAATATTTAAGTATTTCAGGGCTGAACTGAAAAGTTACCATTTTTCTTCTTTGCAATAACTACATTGATCTGAACCCTAGATTTTAGCTAGAAAGAGCATTGAGGGATTTCTGTGTTATAGCTATCAACCTGTGCATCTATGAATGATGCAGTGACTTTTTGCAAAGGAGGGACAGAGGAAAGGAATTTTAGATTGACTTTTATTCTGCTGCTACTTTCCTGAAACATGTCATTCCTTTTCCAAGCACTCTAGATAAATCCATATGTTTCACTACAGCCATTTAGGAAATTCTGTTGTTCAGTGTAAGAAAAAAAACGCTTTAAATTGCAGACCCAGCTTATGAAATGAGCAGAGGAAAAATACCACATAACTGGCTGAAAAAAATAATAAAATGTGACCCTGCATCTGATTTGCTCTCTTTTTACATTTTTTTTCCCCTGGAACCTACTACTTGTTCTGCGCTCCTTCAGTATGTCTATTGGTCTATTTTGCAAATCTTTCATGTAAGAAATGCACTAGTTATTCACTCAGTCTTTTGATGTGCTACTTTTGGAGATAGCTACTTGGTTTGCTGCAGAGCATCTGAGGGAATTATCAGTACAGTGTAAGCCCCCAGATGAAGCAGTCCTTTCCTTCTTCAATGCTTCTGTCTCCTGGCACCAGGTCTGGCCCTCCCTCAGCTCTCTTTCCTCAAGCTGTCCTCAGAATTTCTTTTCACATCCCTGTGTGATTAAGAGACTAACCACTGAGCCTTAGGTCCAGCCATCCAGCATGGGGTCAGTGCTTGTAAAACTTTATGCTCTCCGGAGATAGAAAATGACTGAGTTCAGGAGATGCTGGGCTCTAGTGCTCTTAGTCCTCCCCCTTTAAAAAACAAAGGAGTGAAAAAAATAACAAAAATCTAACCAGGAATTGTTCTTTGAAATGTGAAACTAGGGAATTCTATGTCCCATATGCTCGCCTGCAGTAACCTTAGTACTGGCCTTCTGCTTCTCTTGTGACATGTCTAGGAGCTCTAAGCACTGACTGTGACATGGGAGGTCACCTGCCACATGGCAGATCAACAACAACAGTTACCTGCTTTGCTCACAGCTTCCCTCAGTGAGGGAGTTAATGGGGATCTCTTTCTCCCCCATAAGCCAATTTCACATGACTTATACAAATTTAGCATCTTTAAGACCTTTATGTTTCTGTCACATCTGCTTAAAATTGGCCCACGGATTCAGAAGGTGGTGGACTAACTGGTAGTGTGATCAGATAGACTGTGTTTTTTTTAGGATACCAGGTCATGGATTACGGATGAGATTTGACTGCCCAATTACATTTCTGACCCATGGTACTGTTGCTCTGGTGATTTGTATTTAGGAGTCCAATGAAATTTGATAAAGTTTTCAGTAAAGTTCCTCTTCCTTGATCTTCTGTGCAAAGAAGTGTAGCTGATAGAGAGCTGTGGTCTGGGTGCCAGAGGGGTGCGCTCTTTCCTGGGGGAGGCAGGCAGGGGATCAAGATCCCAGTTTAGACCTCAGTCCTGCTCTGTCACTCAGGGGGGACAGAAATTTATTGCATAATTTCTGGCTGTCTGCAAACAGGAAGCAAAGGAAATCCTGCCCGAATGTCTCAGAGGCTTCCTAGACAAGTTTTGCAGACCCAGTAAGATCAAATGGTTTAGACTGGGATTTTTTTTGTTGTTGTTTACAGTTGATCCATGCTCTTTGCTACTAAGCCAAATTGAACTTCAGCTCTCTATTATTAGTATCTTTCATCATCACTATTAATAAGCAGCTAATTACATTATGTTAATGCCATGATTTATCAAGGCAGTTTTAAACATTGCTGGTCAAAATGAAGTTGCTATTTACCTTCTGTTATATTGTTTTTCACATACTCCTGCATCTCTGATAGATCAAAGCAAAAGCTTGTGACATCTGAGAGCTATCCAGAGTAGATCATAAATTCACAAAGATCATCTTCTACAGTCATCTATGTCTCCCTGGTGTGTGTATAATCCAAAAGGGATACAAAACCCTAATGAAACCAGTGAAGTTAGCATTTGAGGGAATGTGCTTTGATTTTAGACTGTGTAGATATGTGTCTGAATTCATCTTGAAAAGGCCTGTAGTCAGTAGAGGTAGGGCCATTTTCCCCAAAATATAAATTAGATAAGCAGGATTAGGATTTCCCAACAACTGGAATAACCTTTGTGTTCTAAACTCTGCAATAAGTTTAACATCAAAACCAATGGAGGAAACTTTTTATGAAGTGAAGTACAGTTTTTTTTTTTCCCCCACAAGTTTTTCTGTGATTCCTGTATGAACCTCTGGATGTTTGAATTTTGGTTTGAATGACCTCTGAATTTCCAGACCCACAGACCCAAGTGGTCACACTTGCTTTCTTGCATTATCTTTAGAGTAGGCCCTGTGGGAAATCAACTCTTTTATTTATAAAACCACAAGCAGAGGGCTTGTTTGCCAGCTAGTGCTAGCAGTACAGATGCCGAGCACAGGTTACCTCTTCAAAGAAATATGCTCTCTAAAATCCAGTTTTAGCCGTCTCAAAGTGTGGACGTGGTAGCATTAGATTTGAGCTAGCTCATCTCAAAGAAAAGGCCTATTTCCAAGTTGAGATCTATGCTTTAGAAATCCTCATTCCTCTGTGGTCATTTGTTTGTCTAAAGTTCAAAAAAATTGGCTGGTCACTGCTTTTCCAGCTCTGCTTTTTGACTGCAGTGGTACAAACAAAAGTACAGAAGTGATATTAGGAACGCTACTCACAAATTACTTCTAGACTAGAGTAAAAGTAATGGACATACTGAGAGGCAAAATATAGATCTAAAATGTAAAGTTTCTATTTCTGGAGGACCCACTGCATGTTCTTTGGAAAACAAGATAATTTTTCTCTGCTTCCATCTCTTTGTATTTAAATAATAATGACATCTGTTTATTCCCACTAGCATAGTTCTGGAGACCTGTAGCTGAATGTAACAGAGTACTAATTACTGCCTTTCTGATGAAAGGTTAGAGAAATAGGCTATCTTCTAGAAATCTGCTAGTCTTGTCACTTCTTTACTTTTTATTAGGGACTAAATAATTTTTAAATTGCAATGTGTATAAAGAAGCTGAGTATGAGATTTTCTTCTCAGATTCACAGATAACAATTAAAAATAACCTAACTTAAATGTCTTATGGATGAACTTGACACAGAGGAAAAAAAAGAGATCATGGGGAAAGAAAAATAACGGAAGTGAAATCAGTGATTTCTCACCTTTTATTTCAGTAGCTGCTGTACCATTTGACCATGCTGTCCACTTATTCCTGTGCTTGCCAATTTCTTGGACTTTACATATGTAATGTCCTTGATCTGTTTGCTGAAGGCTTAGAATAAGAAATTTGTACATAGTTCCGTGTTTTTCTTTAAGAAGACGAAGTCTTTGCTTGTGAAAATGGTGAGTGTAATTTCCGTAATACTGGACAGACCCAAACTTAGTCATTTTGATCATCAGGTACTCCTGGGTAGGTGATACAGCAAAGACCCACCGCACAGCCAGCAAGTTGTCTGTCTTTCTCTTCTGAGAAATGTGACAGAAAAGGGTAGCATTATCTCCTTCAACGTATCGCACTGTTGGTCCTGGAGAGACTGTGACATTTAAAGCTTCACAAATATCTGCAAAGGAAAGAGTAGGGATCGTGAGAACCCTCCATGCCAGCACAAAAGCATTTTAATCTGTCCCAGCATGTAAGTCCACGGTAGATAAACTGGCCGCACCAATGCATCGTAGGACAATTTAATGAGTTGAACCTGATACCTTCTTCAATGAGTCTTCTCTACTATTCTCTCTCTGTGTAATTAATAAGATAGGACTGAAATGGACATGTCCCTGCTCTCACAGGCCCATCAGCACATAATCTTTCCTCGGTCTGAACAAGCTTCATCTAAAGCTAGCTTGGAGTAACAGAGCCTGGAAGGGCTTTTGAAAGGTTCTTCCATGGCCCAACTCTGCTAGTGACTTGAACCCTTCTAATAATTTTCAGTCTAAATTGTTTTAATAGCCAGTTTATGCCCTTTTGTTCCTGTGCCAACTTTATCCTTTAACTTTAAATAGCGTTCTACTCTTTGGTGCTTGTTTCCTGACTCCATATAGAAAAAGGTCTCTCAGCCTTCATTTTGCTGAGTTAAAGAAGCCAAGCTCTTTTAGTCTCCTGTAGTAAATTAGACTCTCTGCTTCCCCACTCTTCTTCGCAGGCATTTTCTGCATTGGTTCCAGTTTGAGTTTTATTTATTTATTTATTTATTTATTTTAATTTGGGTGGTAGGAATTACAGGCAGAAATAAGCTCTTCCGTGTCCTGTGAAATGGACATGATACTTCCTAGGTTTGACTAGAAATACCTTGCCTGATATATCCCAGAATTATGTTGTCCTTTTTATGATTTTTTCATAATGGGATTGTATGTCAGTTTATAATAAAATAGTATAATTGAGTGTTTTTCCTCCTTTGTCATTTGTGGTTCAGTTCCTGATTTATCAGAGAAATTCTTACTAATCCTCCGAGTGCATGACTTAGTCTTACTAAGTTCCTTTCCACTTTTGTTACTTGGTCCTCAGTTTTTCCTACATGATATTCCAATCTTAGGGTGACCTGATAAAGCCACCTACTTTCAATGTGCATACTCACGTTTATTTCTTTTCATTAGTTTTGCTTTTTCATTAGCAATCTTAAATAATACTGTTCCCCAGATGGATCCCTGAAGGATGTTTTTCTCTACCAACCTCCCTCATCAAATCCTTAAAGTTCCCTGTATCATTTTTTAAGTAATATTCTCCTTGTTATAATCAAAGGATTATCTGAAGTCTGGATTAAATCTGTCAGATTAGTCTTTCTGACTACAAATTCAATTTAATCTGACATTATGTGCCTGACAAAATATGACATAAATTTTTATTGGGCTAAATGGTTAACCCATTTTTTCATTCATTTCTGACTTATTTTTCTCTTCTGCATCATGAAGCTAGCTTAGAACAGTTGTTTGTGTCTCTGCTGTATTTCTAACAATAGCTAGTATAGATGAAGGTTGAAATAAGTCTGTATCTGTGTGTTACAAACAGATTTTTCTTTCCTGACCTAGTTGATGCTTGACTGATTTTCTGAGTTATGATAATCAACACTCTTATCTTCTATCTAATGTACATTAAGAGTGTTCTTATTAGTCATATCAAAGACTGATCTATTTTTGACCAATGGTATATTGTGGCAGTGTGTTCCCTAAATTACTTGCAATGTGTAATCTACGGTCTGCTGGTACTCACTGGAGAGAACCATATTTCAACAGTGACCAAGCACTCCCCACAATACACTCTCCCTCTAAAATGTGAATACTAAGCTTCCTGTTTTGTGAATATACTGTACTCAAATACTAACGAGAATTACAAATCTGGGAGAACAGTTTTTTCATTTCTGGACACTTTTCCAGTGCATCAGCTAGGAACATGTAACAAAGAGGATGAGCATTTTGGCAGAAACTCTTGTCTGACATCAGCTCCTGAAACACAAACATAAACTTATCTTCAAAATAAGCAAATAAAGTATTTCCATGCATTTCTGAAGGAGCGTTGGAGGCAGAGGTGCTGGTTTTATGGCTCCAGTGAAGCTGTGAAATGGAGTGATAAATTGCATCACTATTAAAGTAAGTCCATAAAATTAAAAAAAAACATTGAAGTTTTTAAGAGAAGAATCCTCTAAAAAGTAATAGTAAAATAATTATTCTGGGTCACTTCAATAGAAAACTCTACTCATTGGTGTACTTTTTCCAAGTAGTCACTATTTTTTCTTTATGAGAGAGAAAATGAAATATGTTGTATGAGGAATGGTTTTCTTTGCAAAATTTCTTTAAGAAAACATCAGTAGGAATGGTCTGGATTATTGATGTAATTATCTGTACATGGCATATGTTTTTGTGTACAATTCATGTGAGTCCCAAAGCAGAAGATTATTTTGGCTTGTAGAGCACGCAAGTAGAACAGGATGTTGAAATTAAAAGCTAAGGCTGAATATCACCAAAAGCTTTAGAGCCCTAAGACTTCAGCTATTACGTGCTAGATTTACGTGACCTTGATGCTTTACAGGCAGATGTGAAGATAAGGTGGCTGCCTCTGCCAACAAAATAAGATTGAATTTTGAAGCTGTACTGGTCAGAAAATAAGAAATAAGTTTCATTAAGGATTTTAAAGCTTTGGAGATTCTCATGATTTATTTTTGTTATAAATCTTTAATAAATCTTTTATAAAAATGTGGCTTGAATAAATGAAAAACACAATTTTTTTTCTACTGAAATTCTGAACACGCCATAAAAACTTTCAAGAAAAACAATTATGTCATTTTCCTGACATGCAAACTTCTTGTTTGAAAAAGCTGGCTAGGACTGATAGTGGAATAGTATCCCAAAATAAAAGGCAAAAGCACCATTGCTTAATTCAGATCTAGGCAGAACACAGTGCCAAAAAGTACCCAAGAGAACATACAGAGGAGTTGAGACACACTGATGTGGAAGCCTCTGCAAGACGATCGAGAAGCATGGTTTGTTGAGTATCTAATCCCTTTTGGGTTGTTTACACTCATTGGTATCTTATACCTAGGACTTCTACTTTTCTTCTGGGGATGTGCCTTTTTGTAAGGAAATAATAAATTCTTCATCCTTCATGTAGGGAAGCCCATTTATTCCCGAGCGCTTGAAGGGCTGTCTCATCAGGAGAAATGCATGTGCTTATCTTCCTTCTGTAGCTCCCATCAGTGCAGCTGTACAAGTGCAACTCTAGTTGTTTCCTAATGCTTTTGCCACAATCTCGTCTCATCTGCTGAGCAGGATTGGGTAATGCTTTATACAAAACAGAAAAATGGTGTCCATTTGATTCTATAATCCCACTACTGCCATTGGATCAGTAATGGTGGTGGAGAAATAGATCTTCTATGTGGAAAGGAAGAGCCTTAGAGAGGGTTCCCAGACACTAGTGGAAAAGTTTCTCCTCTCTTTAGCTGCGTTTGGCTCAGCCCCAACATGAGGATTAATCATATAATGGGCTTCTTCCCAAGACAGGACACTCCTCCACAACTTGAGAACAGGTTGATGTGCCAACACAGCACTGAATTTGTAGACTTCAGACTGCTGCCTCAAGCAAGGAATCACTGTTTTTATTCTCGTGCTTCCCAGGATAGCATGGATGACGTTGCAGTTCAGGTGGAGCTCACCACAAGAGTCTAGTCTTGCTTCTGCTTGAAAAGGGAAGCTATTTATAGAAAAGGGGAGGAGAGTGAGTCAAAGACTTGAGGATTCCTTTGCAGTGTGCTTAATCATCAAATGTGTGTCTCATATTTGCAGCCACTCATTTAATTGCCTCCATCACAGGGTTTTAGCTGTTTTTTTTTCTTTGGTAATTGCCATGCTGCTGGGAATTAGGGAAGGATATCAGCCGAAGAGCTAAAACTAAACTCTGTTTTGAAAAATCTTATTGTGAAAATAGTCTACTTCTGCTTATACTGGTTCAATTCCATATATTAGCTAGGTCTGGATCTTGTTGCCTGCGGTATTATATGGCAGAACAGTTTCAGTGCAACTGTCAGGAGTTAAAGCCTCACACTTTCAGCAGCCAGAAACCTGTCTGTACCAGGGCTATCCCCACTGTCTGTGCTGGAGCAGCAGTGGTTACCGAACAGTTATTGCTGGGTCCTTAGGTTCAACTGGAAGTTTTGGGGTTGCCATGTTCATGTGCAAGAACCCCATCTATTTCAGTGGGGATACACACATGAGGAGAGTTGCTCTTGTACACTACTGCTTGCAGTCTGGGTTTACAATTATAGGCCTCTCTTCCTTCCTCCATGGAGACAGTCAGGCAGGGTCTTCAACCCAGCTTTTGGGCTGGAGAAAGTGAGGACTTTTTATCTCAGCTCCTGCTGTGGTAGCTAAGGGATAGGAGAGGCATGCCAGCAGCGTAGTTATCTTCTAATCTTGGATTTGCATGACCAGAAGCATATGGGGTGGCTTTTATCTCTGCGTAGTTTGTTCTGTGAAACAATGTTACTGTCAAGGCCTGCTTTATTATGACTTTCCAGCAGTTAAAAAGTAAGAAGAACAGATGAGCCAGGAAGAAGCAAAGCTCTTTGTTTAAATGAAAATAATTAGGAGCTGGCTAGAAAGATCACCAAAAGCAGCCAGCTGTTTTCAGCTGAACGGATGTGCCTGCAACTTTCACAAGTAAGAGGCTCCTTCTCTGAGAAAGCTTCTGCGTTCACTAAAGGTGGGCTTGAACCAGACCTCTGCCTCCACCACCCCCTGCCCCTTTGATGAAGACAGCCAGATCCAACTCTTCTATTAACGTTGAATGAACAGCACACCCCCCCCCCCCCAAACAACGAACCCTCGCTGTGCCTTGACATTCGGATCTGGGCTCCTTGTCTGTTTTGCAGCTGCAGAATACCACGCTGGCTAGTGGACCTTTGGTAGTTTGGAAGCATAAAGGTGTTAGTGAAGGGCGTTTGCTGCAGGTGACCTAGGAGCTCAGTTTCCAGGGATGCCTGTGGGATCTAGGCACCCGTGAAGAAACTATGCCCGATCCCCCTTTGCCGTAACTTTGCCAGCAGTTGCACGGAGCAGCTGAGCGTTGTCCCGCCGGGTGAGGGAAGGACGGGGCGGAAGCGTTTTTCCGCAGCCTCCTGAAGGGAAAGGTGTGTTTG
>NW_028187122.1:1911448-2034257 GCF_003343005.1 Rhea americana
CCCCCGCCCTGCCTGCGCGGCCGCGGAGCGAGGGGGCCGAGCAGCCCCGAGCCTGCTCCGAGGCGAGGCGCTGAGCGGCGGGTGCAGCCCGGGAGCGAGCCCGGCTCCGCGCACCGGGGTCCCGGGGAGCCCGCAGCGGGTGGGTGCCGCCAGCCGGAGCGGCGCGTTGCAATGCACGGGGGAGACGGAGAAGGGAAGGGGAAGGGGAAGGAGAAGGGGAAGGGGGGCTGCCCGGCGGCCGGACGCGGCTGCCCGCGGCGCCGCTTACCTGGGGCCGGGGTCGTGGCCAGGAGGGCGGCCAGCGCCGCGGCCAGGAGGCGCATGGCCCGGGGGGGGTCCCGTCCCGTCCCGTCCCGCTGCCGAGCTGCCTCCGTCCTCTCCTCCTCCTGCCTCTCTCCTCCTCCTCCCACCCGATCCTCCCTTCTCCCCTCGCCTTTCATCTCCTCCCCTTTCTCCTCCTTTTTTTTTTCTCCTGCTTTCTTCCTTCCCTCCCTGCTCTTTCCTCTGTCCTGCCCCTTCTTCCACTCTCCTCCTCTTTTTCTCACCTTCTTCCCTTTTCTTTTCTCCCCACAGTGTTCAGGTCTGCAGCCCCTTCTCAGAGAGGGCCCAGGTGGCTGAGGTGGTGCTGGGGCTGGGGATTGCTCTGGCTGTAGCTGTAACTCCTCCTGTGCACCACACACTGCCCAAAGAACACGGATCTGTGAGGATCGTAAGGGGGTGCTTCCCTCCCTAGGCACAGAAAATTCCGTCATAGGTGGCAGAGGGGCCTGCAGCTAGGGTTGGCTGGTGGGGGTGGTGGGGTGGAAAGGCTGTGTCACACCTCCCTCCCCTTTCTGGAGATGTTTGAACACAGGCTCATGCCTGTTCCCCTCGTCCCGCTCCTTAACTGGAGCAGGATCACCATTTCCATGCAGTTCTTGTTAGTAGTCACTTCTGCTTCCGTGTGCTTTTTTCGAGGCAGCCTGAGGATGAGGAGGCGCGAGTGACCCCTCGGTGGCTGTAGGGATGGATGCTGCAGGCTATTCAGACACCTGTGCTGGGACGTTACATGCAGTGCTCTGGTGTTGGAAGGATTTTGCTCTCTGTACTGTGGCCTTACAGCTGCTGGCCACTGACAGTCACCCTCACCATAATCACCACTTTACTAACCCTCCTAATCCAGAACCATCATCCCATGGGGTTTCTGAAAACTGCCTCTCCACAGTGTAAGGGGTTCAGCTAAGATTTCTCTTGGGGAAGGGGGATCGTCATACCTGGGAGCTTACTGCTACCTTTTTCCCTTGCTCCTCCTGGAGTTTATCGTTGGAAACCCACCAATCTCCAGAGACGTGGGCTTAATGCTTTTGTTAACAGTTATGTGGGATTATGCTTGATTTTAGTAATCATCTTGCCTGAAGTGTGAATGATACAAACTCATTGGCATTGCTGCTTCCCTGGATAGGGCAATTAGTACTGATCTAGCTACACCACACTTCTCCCAGTAATCTCTGAGATAGGATAATACATGTCTGTTTTCATATGTCACAGAAAATCTGGCATATCCTTAGTCTGATCCTTATGAAACTGAGCACTGCCACTGATAGACATGGACAGCAGCAAAGTTGCTCAGAACAGGACCTCATGGCTGCATGGTTCGTTTGGGTCCTTGTGCTTTTCTTTTACTTCAGGGACAGACTTTTGTGTCAACAGAGCAAACAAACATTCCTCATAAGAGAATTATGGGTCCATGTTACGCACAGAATGTGCATGGTGGAAGCTCTAGGTCAGGAAATTCTTGTGCTGCCTGAGAGGTAAACCAAGGATGACTGTTTTTGCAATGTTCTTTCCTAAAGTATTTGCTGCAGACCACTTTGGAGAAAAGATATTAGGCTGAATGGATTTTTTTTTTAGCCCTTCTTCCATAACTCTGTTAAGTCCAATCATGCCTCACCTGATGTATTTCTTATGAATTCTTTCAGTCTACTAATTTTTTAATTATGTGTACAAAATACTGATGTCAATAAATCATTAAGGACTACTTAATCTCTAGAGTGAATGCCTGTGCCCTATAGAACTTAAAGATGCACCATAAGAAACAGTATTAATATTTGTGCCTTTGCAGCCACTGTTTACCACTGACATTAAAGTTCCTTTAATTGCATTGGCAATATCAATGAGTTTGGGGACAGAGCTTGATTAGCTGATGAGGAAGCTTAATATAACATTTTTGCCTGTGACAGAGGGCTACAGTCAGAGGCTCAGGTGGACTGCTCCAGCTGCATGTGCCTAACAATTTACTGAGAAAGTATTATTCCTGTTTCACAGCTTGTGATTTCTGCACCTTTGACTGTTTCCTGTGTGTTGTGGGCTCTGTTTCCTATAAAATTATTAAGTTGATTTCTACCCTGATGGGAAGACCTTAATTAACATAATGCAAACAGTGCTCCTAATTTTTAAAGGAACATTTCTTTTAAATTTCAGGAAGTGGTTTTAAAGGTGCTTTAGACTGAAATTATTTTAGATTTGTCGCTAAATAAACATGCTCAGGTGACATTGTCCTTTTAGATTTTTTTCGGTGCACAGCTGGAGCAGATCCTGTGAGCTTTTACGCACAGGCCTCTCTCCCTTGCCACTGACTTCCACTGCCAGCTGCATTCACTATGCAACACAGCACCTAAAGTATCTGAATAATTCTACATTTTGCTAAAGTTTTGGGAAATACTCATGGACCAGACAGCACTAGTCAGACTAATGAGCTGTGGAGAAACGCATACTGCTGACCTCCCAGATTTGCTGCTGAGTTGTTGGATGATTTTATACGAACTGGTTCCAAGCTCTGTGCTGCAGCTGGGTGATCCTTAAACTTCCTTTGTGCCTGGATTGGCAGGGTTTGCTAATGGGACTGGAAGTACTTCAGCAACCTGGATAAAAGGTTGCAATTATATGTTCTGTGCTATTTCACTGTTAAAATTGTCCCTTCTTCGTTTGTAGCAGTGAAGGCTTTTCTGCTTTTTTAAAATGTTTGTCCCACTTTATCTGTGCTTCTTATTTAAGATGGTCGGAGCTTATCCGTGCATCAGAAATCTCGGAGGCCCAAATGGGTGTGCATCGAAGTTTCTTTTTCACATGCAGGCCAGTCCCACGGCTCTGTAAGGCAGTGCAGCTCCCTTAGCTGACGCACTCAAGATGAGTATCTGATCCACAGGATATGGCTTTCGCAGCTTTGGCAGCACCTACGTGGCCTCGTTTCCTGTCAGAACGGGTCTGCTCCAACACGGAAAGTGCCTACTCAGCACTCTTCGGTGCAGCTGACACAGCTCAGATGGCCTTTTTGTGCAGAGTTTGGAGCCCCTTTCTCCCTGTTACCTAAATGCTTCAGACTCTCCAGGAGAGGCCCCATGGGCAAATCCCTTTTGCCCCCTTGCAAAATCTCATCTTTGAAGAGAGGTAATCACAGCCTCTTGGCAGTCACATCTTCCCTCCCTGGCTGTTACTCTTAATCTGCCTTCTGTTGGGAGGTCTTACTAACACCCCCAAATCTGTCTCCAAAAGTTTCTGAAGGAATGATGTGAGCAGCATCGCCCCTATAACAATGTTACAGTACGGTGGGAGGACAGAGTGGCTTCCACTACAGCTCACACAGGGTGTTTTGGCTGCGCTGTAGCGTTGGGAGAAATGGCTCTGTGAGGCTGCAGCTCTCACTGAGTGTGGGACTGGATAAGAGGGCTGATTGTTCTTTTTTATGTGTGGTACATTGCTATGGAGAGCTATGCTTGGTCACAGTGATGAGTGGGAGATTGCTAACCATCTGCAGCAGTAAGCTGTCTCTCTCTGAACTCTTGTTCTTTACCTGGACAGATCATGGCAGCTACAGTTTGTCCTCACACCTCATTGGGGCAGAGTGCAGAGATGCCACTTGCCTACCTGAACCTTGTGATGGAGACAAGCGTGGCTGGATTTTCTTAAGAATCCAGCAGCTGGTAGCTGCCATGGCCAAGGGAATCCTAATTGTAAACCAGTGTTTAGTGATTAGAGATCACTAAAATCCCAACTGATAGAGTGTTGACAAGCATAGAAGGAGTTTGGATCTGTACCCAAATTTTCCTATTCCTTGAATGGGCCAAACTAACATAGAACTATAACAGTCTAGAACTTCTGAATAATATGGCTTGGAATAAACCCTTACCCAGTGTGGACTTTGTGGACTGATGTGTGGGAAATACTGTTTTGTTCATCCAGCCTTGCATCGACAAAACAGGCTATGCAAGAGCTTCCAAAATGTCAGCATCATGCTCTTCAGGTCTCTGAAGGTTTATACAAAGCTTTTCACTGTGTTTGGAGCTTTCATACTGATTTACTTGTTAGCATTTATTTCCGATTGATTGGGCAAGTTGCTAAACAGTCTGATGTTGTCACTGAAGTTTTTCTTTCTCCCAATGTCCTTCCTCCTTTCTCTCTCCCTTTTTCTTTCAGAGTTATGAATGGCATTTATGTATCTGGGTAGGATCTGGTGTTTTGTATGGCACAGCTGTATTCCCCTAAAAGGAAATCCTTTTAATTGATACTGTAACATACGTTTTTCCATTTTCTCTTTCTTCAAATGAGAGCACATTTTTAGTCCAGGGAATTTGCTGTTATTACTACTTCTATGGTTATACCAGGAACTGCATAAAAGGGCAGGTAATTTATTTTGTTTTTCTTAGCCCTTGCTTCAATTTTGGTGGTTCCAGTTTGTCGTACACTGTTAATCCAGAAAAATATTTAGGATGTTTTGCAAAGAGCGTTTAGAGCCTCAGTCATGTGATACATCCTCTGTACTTTGATATGTGCAGGACGTTGAAACCTGATGAAGTCTTGCTGTATGTGACATTGTCATGCACAAAGACATGTTAGTCTTAGTTTCCTATAAAGGTACAAAGCAGTCATTTGAGGCCTATTAAAAAAATCATTGCAGTTCTAGTTCTGCTCTCTGAAGATACTAAGATGTGGCTTTTAGCTGTCCTGATGTCTGGCAGTAGGTGAGCAAATGTCACGCGAAGATGGATTTCAAAGCCTGTTCAGTCCATTATGTCCTGGCTATGCACTCTCATTAGGCGCACTTCCCGGTTGAAATATTGCTGGCAGTACTTTGCTCTGAGCTACTGCACTGTAAGCCTGCTGATCCCACTATGCTCAGCTAGAAAGGGTCTTGACTCTGGGATCACATGGTCAGTGCAAGGTTGGGAGCTCTCATTGTAGGGGGTTTTTAAGAATAGGTAGGACAAACATCTGTTAGGAATGGATTTAAGTATAGATGATCAACTTTTCAGAAGAATGTTGGACTAAATGAGATCTGAAGAGCCCTTTTAGCATTGTTTTCTGTGATATTTTATGCTATCTCTATACTATCTCCCTTAGTAGAATTACTAAATCCTTGAACACGCCGTAGAAAAGATATTTAAGCTCTTCACATCCCAAGGAACAACATTTTGTCTCTGATCTACTATTCAGACATAGATAACATCTTGCTCCCCTATCTCCATTTTCTACCATCTCACCCAAGACCTTCTACTGTTCCTGCTGCTCTTAAGTTTGCATAAAAAAATCCTGTGTCTCTGTGTTTTGCATTTTTTAAAACATTCCAGAATGGAAATAAAGTTCCCGCACAAAGCATAGCACAGAATTTGTTGTCAGAAAAGCAGGGAATCCTTCCCTAACCTCAGGAATGTCCCTGGAAGAGCCTTTTGCTCTGTTGTCAACAAGGAATGGTACTGCTACGCTTTGGGAAACATTAAGTTTAAAACAGATCCTTTAAACTCTGAAACAGAAGTAAAAACCTACTGGTTCTTAAAAAATTCTTACAGTAAAGGTCTTAACCAGAGGCAGCTTAATCAACAAGCTCCAGTCAAATTTTTCATGCTATATAGAATTCCGAAGGGATAGAAGCTAGACCTCTGAGCTTCAGGAAGAGTTATAGCTGAGACAAGTGATTATGTTTCCTGTTGAACAGTGAAATAATGAACTAATATCATACACAGTGTTAGCAGATATCCCTTTTTTTGTGTCAGATTTTAAATTTTGACTGGTTATGATTGTAAAACCTCATATGTTCATTTCTTTAAGACCAAGGCCTTTAACAGCATACTATTGAGATAATTTTATTCTTTTTACAACTCCTGAAACTTATTTTGCAAAGATGACCTTAGGTAATAGTGCACAGAAAGACTGCCCAGTGCTTAGTAATGCAGCTAATATATAACATGTTGCTTTACCCAACTGACTGCAATGTGGCAGTGAAACCATTTTTATTGGTTAATTCAAAATAAATGGCCCAGGTGCTGAGGAATTTTCTACTTCTGATGTATGTTGTGCATGCTGTATGAATTTTCACAATGTACAATCATTTGTTGTGGGTCACACTTCAGATGAGTATAATGTTCCGACCCTTTTAGCTGAAGACCACAGAATTGTTGAGCATGAAGGTTGCTAGTTCCTCGTGATTGTAAGCACATGTATTAAATGGCCTGCTCTGCTCATGCTTCTGGATTCCTCACTGATGCTGCTCTCTTCCACAACAGCTTCTACAGTAATGCTGTCATGGGTCTTTGCTTGGCTAGGAGATCTCAAACAAGGTACTTAGATTTCACTCAATTCAAGTTAGCGAGAACTAGTGTTGGTTAAGTCCCAACTTCAAAAGTAATTTAAGGGTACTTGGAAGAGAATGGAAGGGAACCTAATTTTTCTTTGGTTCCCCTTATCACCTGAGGTTAAAGTCTGTGCATTAATCTAAGAAAATCCCCTCTTTCCTTTATTCTTCCTTCTTGCTCAGTGCTTCTTCGTATGGCTATACTATCAGTAAAATGTGAATCTAGATCCACTGTTAAGATTAAAACCATCCACCATCTACATGGTAAACTCTCTTATCTGCGTTCTGTAAACAGGGGAGCCCGGGCAGGCTTGGTACCGTAGTGCAGTACTCCATGGTCTGGATGGGTCTGGAGGAAAAAGCAGCAGCAGCGGATATGCCAGTCCCTGACCTTCTTAAAAAGTTACCTCTCTTCTGTTTCTAAGATAATCTCTCTGAAGAATTTTTGGCATAAATTTGAATAAACAAAATATCTTACTTTCATGTCATTCATAACAACATTTTAGGATGCATTCTGTAGCATGTTGTAGATGAGGATGTATGAGTACTTGCCTTTGAGAGAAAAAGAGGCTGATACTGTAGGAAGTTAAAGGAAGCTCCTTAAGATGGCTGTTGGGTGCAGAATATTGTCTGTGTTTTTTCATACCTTTAAAGGTAAAGATAAGGAGCAAAAGAAATGTTTTATCTGTTTTATTTTTTTTAAGTACAGAAGTTCAGGTGTTATCTGTTAAATGATTCTTTGCAGAGAGTATGAAAAGCCACATTTTGCATACTGTACATACCATATGCTTGGATACAAGCCTGTAACCATAGACATTTTTCTTAGCAGTGTTTTTTGGCTACACAGATGAGCTGTAGGGTTTCCATATCACAAAACTAGATTGTGTTTCTTTTGTCTCAAAAGTAACCTTGTATAAACTCTCAAATTTGCACTACATATTAAAACAAAACCCCACGGTCTGATCTTTTTTCTTGCATTCCACTGCTCATATGGCAAGATAATAGACAAAGCTGCTTGCGTACCTCCTAGAACAGGGAGAGTGTGACTGCTTCAACAGGAAGCCTTGGAAATGTGCAGAGTTGTTAACACAGTTTGGTGGAATAAGGGAGATCCTGACCCATTAAATATAGTGACTTAGATGCAGAGCAACAGTGTGACCCATTTTTGCCTGTGTCTGTCTAATTTGCTGGCTCCATGACTACGTGGAACAACAGTATGTGCAGGCAGTCGGGACGTGGGCAGAATTACAAATAAGCATCCCTGAAATTCCTCTCTGCAAGTACAAGAAGTGTTTTTTCTCTGTATTTTATAAATGAGAGAAAACCTGCATGAATGATTCTCTAGGATTGCACAAGACAACACTGAACTCCCTAAAAATGTGGCAAGTGATATTTCCTACCTATGAAGACACTGAAAGTTTGTTGTTTTAAGTCTTTTACTGGCAAAACACTCTGTTTTTCAAATAGCTGACTAATATTTGCTCAGCCTTTGAAAAAATAAGTAACTCCTGGTGGAGAGTCCATGCATAGAAAATTCCTACTCCTGTGGTTAAAGTCTGTAAAAGATAATTAACAATAGGAGCGAAAGGTTGTGATGGGGAATGATTAGGCAGTGGCTGAGCATAATGGCAGAGGTGATGTGGCAATGTAAGCATGACTCTAAAAAAGGTTAATTTTGAAGAACTTTGGGGAGATTGCCAGCAAAGGTTACAACAGCAATGCTGGGAGCAGCAGCAGTGCTGACACTGGCCAGTTTACAGTGTTGGGCAGGTTATCCCTGATTTCATGTCTCTACTGACTGTTGGTAGTTGCAGCAGGACGGGGGTTTCTCCTGCCACATTGTGATTTGCTGGGCAACAGCTGAGAAAGAAGATTGTCACATTCTGGTTTACCACTGCAGTGATTTACTGCAGCCCTGAGAAGATGGGAATATGGCAGGAGAAAAGGGAAAAGGGGGATGTTGAAGGGTGAAACTTGTAATCGCCAGTTCATTGCGGCGCTTTTAGACGAAGCATTTCACGCTCCCTTAAATAATCCCGCTTTGGTTAGGGGAAGAATCACTCTGTAGGCGTTTTACCTCTCTGTTGTGTTTTATGGGTCTGTGAGATTGTGTTTAAGAAAGCAATGCTACTCAGACTAGCGATTATATCAAAATGTATGCATCCAGAGTAGGTGCTAAGTGAAGGCCTTCCATCTGGGAGGGTTGTTGCTGCAGGGTGTGAGCTAGGTGTCCCGCTCTGAGGTTGGACTTCATCTAATGGAGCGGCTTAGAGGTTTGTGTGTATCTCTGTGTGTGCTCAGATGCACAAATGGATAGAGGGAGGACTCGGCTCCTTCTCTAGGATTCACAATACATATCGTGCTGATCTTTTAGAAAAGTCTGTACCTGAAACTGCATGAACCTAGGGTACCTCAAACATTAGGCAGATTAGGTGGAGGAGAGCATCTAAATTCAGCCTGAATGTCACATTAGGTGTATCAGTGGCATGTTCAATGTCTGCCAGTGGTTCAGCTCTTGTAGCTTGGTGGGTTTTTTATACAAACTCCTCTCTGACTGCTAGTGCAAAGGCAGTTAACAATCTGACTAAAAAGGAAAGCAAACCATACTGTAAAATGACCACTACTAAATAACAATAATACAAGCCATAGCATATCCAAGTCATTTTCAAGAAGTGTATTTGAACACTGCTCTAAAGAAAAAAGTTTGTAGAGAAAAAGGGAAAGCAAGATACTACCTTTTAAAAATAAAAGCACATAGTGCAGGCTCCAAAATATTCCATAATTATATGTGGTATAGCCCAAAGGCAAGGAAATATTATCATTCAAAAGGAGCAATTTGAGTAAAGATGGGGATCATAATATTCTACTTGCCAGCTGCAAATGCCTACCATCAAAACACATGTTTCTGATAATATGTGCAGACTTTCTCTGTTTCTTTTATCTATTCGCATGTAAGAACTATACTTTCCTTCCCCAATGTTAAACTTAGGAAAGTAAATAAAATCAAAACCATACTTAAAGCACTGACTCACAGAAAACATTATGCTTTTATATATGTCTAAGGCGTATGTTCTATTAGTCATTATAATTAAATAATACACATCTGTTTTATGATGAAATGTGAGTAATTACTAACATCTGCAGTTCTTTCTAGCTATGCTATTTCCATTTTTAAATGCTGCCCATTCTGTGGGTTAATAAAATGTGTGAATGTACTTAAAAGTGATAATACTTTGAGTTATATTATGATCTCACATATATCAGCGCACACTGTCAGGGACTTTCTGTAAGTTCTGTCTCTTTTGCCCCTTGTACAGCAGCCAGGATGGGTATTCACCAGATGGACTGGTTCTTCCACTTGCTCTCTCTTCCCAGAGAAACTGGCCTAAGCTTCTCCTTTAGAGCAAGGATGGCTTTCCTAGGGGTGTGTGTCTTGCAATAATTGTGTCCTTTCTGCTTTGTTGAGTACTTCTAAGAGCTTCCTTGTTTCCTGAAAGGTGTCCTCAAGGCTTCCTCGGGTTTTTTGGTCAGTTCTTCTGTAAAGGGTGCTCTGTCTTCAACAGACTTGTCATATTAAGACCAGCAATATTTTTTTCCTTTTCCCCCTCAGTCTTAGAAAATTGTCTTACTTCCAAGTCATACAGTTCTTTAATGGGCCTTGCCTTTGGCCTATTTTATCCTCAGTATAGTGTAAATATAACTGTTTCTGGCATTACATTGACTTTTGCATCAGAGACAAAATTAGTAAGCATCCCTCAGCTGGCAGCCAAATCATGTTTTGTAGCCATGCTGTCCAGACTTCCGCAGAAGTTGTAGTGTTGCTGTTACCACCATTGAACTTGCCAGGCCTTGATTGCAAACTTGTGAAGAATTATTGCTCTCACATCTTTTTAAACTCTAGGCATGGTTTTGGTTTGTGTGCTGGGTCACGTACTGATGTTTTGGACTCTGAGCAGCACAGCAGGCTGTGTTCTGATTTCTTCACTTGCAGTATTTGTTATTTCCTATCATGGCCACAGTATCAGAGCAATCTGCACGCTGTAAGCTTCAGCCTCGTCTGCGTGACTTCCTTTACTTGGCAGATTCCAGATGTTTTGCCAGAGTTTATTTCTGAGTCTTTCATTAGTCTGTCTCTGATGTGTCTGTGTGTGTGTGTGTGTGTGTGTGTCCTAGATGCCAGTGGAGAACTGTTCTCTTATCATGGATTTGGTTAGTCAATTCTATCCTTCCCAACTCTCTTTCTGCTCCCTTCAAAAAAAGTGTCTTGTTTTCAAGTCTTAAATCAATTGAAAATTCCTTAGTATTTTAATTTTCTTATTGCCTCTGCATTAAAAAATCTTGTTCATACATCCTGTTTTTGCATGGATACAATACTTGAGTTTCTACAATCCTTTTTCATAGTTAGGCTCTTGGCTGGGTTGACTAAAGACTATTAAAAACCTCAAGTGTTTCAAATTCAACTTTTATCAGAAATAAATTGTCTTTCTGCCTAATATCCTTCTGATAGCGTGCATTATTTGTAACTGTAGACTGAAGCTCTGTGTAGATCTCTCTGAGAGTTTTTTCACTAGTAAGGAGTTGACTCGCTCCATTCTTCACTCTTTCAGAATAATTTTCTGGTTCGATTCCTTCTTGATACCGCAGCTTGTTCTCAGGTCACGCCAAGCTGGGGAGTCTGTCAAACTCTCTGCTTGTGGCATCCGGACTCACCAGCATTGCTCTGCATGGAGCCCCTGTCAAAATGAACATTTTGTTCTACGTGCCTTGTACCAGAACTTTTTAAAGGCACAGCTCCACACATGTTGTGAACACTCCTTTTTGCCCAGAACATTTACCTTTCCATCCCCCTTTCCTATGCCCCACGTTTGGGATTGATGAGGAGAAAAATGCAGAGAGCTTACTCTATCCCATAGCCCAAGGGTGGAGTATTCCTCCAGGTGCCTGCAGAGTGTTAATGGACACTGTATGGACCATGAAGGGACAAAGGGAATCTGCCCCAGTAATTTTTAAAGCTTTACTTCTATAGCTAATGATACCTTAGAGAGTTAATGAAAGAGCTTTTAGAGATGGCTCTGTTAATGCTCATGAATGCGAGCGTATGAGTAGTTTTGCTTACTTCAATAGGAAGTTTATTCAGGCAAAATTCCCACTGAGGTCAGCTGGGCTTTCTCCAGGGCAATCCTTGCCTAATAGATCCCTTAATGGTAATAATTATTTAGTTTGTGTTTCTAGCTAAATATAGGAATATTTTAAATTGAAAAATAAATAGGCTGTATTGTCTTCCTAGCTGCACTGCATTTTCCTGTAGTAATTCCACCAGGTTACTCCTAGTCTTTGCTGGTATAGCTGAATGTAGAATCATCCCTTCTGTTCCTGCTTGAAATAGCTTATGAAAAAGTCTCCATTTTATACAATTTATTTCAAATAGAAATTTATGGCTTAAACTGGTTAACAGCATGACATCTAATCACTCCTGGAGTATCTGAACCATAAAATAAAATTAAGGATTTTTTTTTGTCTCTAAATGAGGATGTGATGGCAGAGTAGTCACAACACTTGGCTTTTCACCAGAGGTGTGAATTCCCCTGTTGAGTGTTTTCAACCTAAGTAGAGAATCAGATCTTGCTTCTTCAAGGCTTTTCTTGGTCAACCCAGCTATGAATGGATACCAACCATTCCAGCTGGGGGTGTCAGAAAGGCAGCTGCATGTGATCAAAATTTTTACATTTTCTTAAACGTGATTTACCACAGAATTGGCATGTATTGGCTGTGCCAGTCTGATGGGCTGTCCTTGCTTGTCTTAAACTGTGGGTGCTTTACTACTATATATGCTGGGAGATGTGCTTTATAAGTGTAAACAAATATGTCTTCTGAGCAGCAGAACTGCTGGTCCCAACTGATTTGTGCCATGTGCTTGATTGACTTTTTAGCTAAGTAAGGCTACAGCTAGGTATCAGATAATCTATAAATGAGAGGGGTCAGGAGAATGCCTCAGCCTTGGGAAAAGCCTCAAATTGAATTTTGTGTCTTTCTTAGACACTAGGATCCATGCTGTAGGGTGATCCAGTTGAGAGGTGGGCTCCCCAGGATCTAATAGGGTTCAGCATCTAGCTGAAGCATTTCCTGCAAGTTCTTTAGGATCTCCTATTTGGATTCACTGTTGTCTAATATGGTGATGCTCAAACGTTCTCTCAACCAGTGATGACACTAATACGGTCTTTTTCTAGCTGCCTGTCTTCATGAAACTTATTGGAGTTTAACTGTCTTGGAGGCTTCTGCCTTTTTGTCAAATCCTGACTGAAACTGATCCATCTATTTGAAAGTTGGTGGGAGGAGGCTGCCTTGGCCTGAGCTCCAGAATTCCCTCTAAGAAGAGATTCCAAAAAGCCCCAGGACTTTATGATGGTTCCATGCTTTCATTTAGGAAGGGTGGAAGGATCTGCCATAGGCAGATTACTGCCTGCTGTACCATGAAATATCCTGAGTTCAGCTGTTCCAAAGAACAGCAAAGATGCTCTGAAACCAAGCTACAGTGGGACTGAAGCCAGCAACATATATGGAAAGCACATGAAGTCATAGGGATTATTCTGCTCGGATCGACTCTTCACTTTCAGTGCAGTGTGTCCTCTTATGCCTTTTAACATCCACACAACTCAGTTGGATTAATTTGCTCTTGATTTTCCTCAGTGCGAAAGAGAGTGATTTTTACCCCCAGTGTAAAGTTGCATTGATTTCATTAATGCCATTACATTAGCATCAATTGGCACTGTCCTAAAGGACTAAAAGGCATAATCCATTTTTAGATTTTCCTTCAGAATGAGACAGAGAAGGAATTCTCGGTTGATAGGTCATGATCAGGTATCATTGTTAAGTACTAGGATTTTCCCTGGGAACTACAGTATGGAAAATAGGAAGACTGAGGACTCTGAGAAAAGGTAAAACCATCTATACAATGCAATTATATGGGATGTAGAAATTCTGCAAACAAATATGCACATATTTCTATTTCCAATTGAATTCTTCAAGTTTGTAGCCAAGTCAGAGAAAGTACCCTACTTTGCAGAATCCTTAAGGATGTGCTTAACTCAAGAAAGAAGGGATTTTAAGGAAAGTTTTTCTAGAGTCCTTCCTATAAGATGCTTCCATGTGGGAATCAGGCCAGTTATGTGTACAGTTCCTGACTCTGGGGCAATTAAGATCACAGCCATAATATTATATTAACACAGAATTTGGTGTGCCTAATGACATATTGAATCTTCCTAAATTATAGCTAAATTACAAAATGGAATAATTTACCAAAACCAGTTAATAAATGTTTAGAATAGGAAGATAATTGAATTATCCCTTGTTTGTCAGAGACAGATAATCTCCTTGTGAGAAATCTCATTTTTTCTGAAGCATGATTAATTGGCCTGACGAGTCAGAGATTATGACAAATTACGCACGAGGAGATAATAAATAAGTCAGGAGGAAGGCCAGGGAGCAGAAATCTAGCAGCTGTTGTTTGCTCTGAGGCCTGTTACTGCTTCTGAACTCACCCTGGCCCGTATGTGGTTCCCCTGATCCTGCTGTGGATAAGACATCCAGCAGCAGCACCCACCAGTAGATGCATTCCTCTGTACTCCCCGGGCCTCTATCCATTTCAGAGCAATAGCATCACCTCTCCCAGGAAAGATGCTTGAAAAAGCCACATACTTCTAGGCCAATGACTGTTTTTCAGTTACTGAGTAATCAAGGACATTAAATCAATTTTTGATTTTTCCTTAGTCACAGGAAGGCATTTATGGCTCACACAGAAGATACAGTCATGGCTTTATCTTGTTTTCAATTAAACTCAATGGAAAAATTAAAATCAGTTGTAGCCATGCCTGACTCTCAATGCGAAGTGTGCCTAACCCCTGCAATGTATGCGTAGCTAAGGGGCTTCTGGGGACTGTTGCGTGAGGAGTAGGTACAAACTCCTCTCACCTTCTCCGAACTGGGGATGCAGTGTGAAAACAGCCTTCGATGATCTCATCAGCTGCTGCTTGGATGCTGGTCTCTAAAGAAACTTAGAAACTGCAGGCCTTGTGTCTTGGTTTGTCACAGACAAATATGTGTTTAGATATTGAGAGCATGAGTTCTTCATAAGTATTTTTATAGTAGGGGCAAGGAGCTGCTCCTTCCAGTTGGGAAACTTGATTATTTACAGGGTTAGGGTTAGACAGGGGTCGATACTTTAGTGCAAAATGCTATGTTCTTCATTTAGATCTGGATTTAAAGCCTTTCCCCAAAGTTTGTAAGTATCTGAGCTGACTGTCTTTCAGTCTGATTCATGACAAGCATATGACCCAGATTTAAAATGTGGATCTTAATATTTGAATTATGTGTATAATGTTACCTGCTTTCATCATCTTGCTTCAAAAGCCTGCTAGGTGGTCAAAATGAATTAAAACACCCCAGTTTATTGGCTTTGTCAATGTTATATCATTTGAGCTTGAGAAAATGTTTCCATTTGCATCCGCTTGATATGCATAGATCATACAGGATTCTGTTTTAACAGGAACTTGATTTCAGTTATTGTCCCATTAATGGTATTTGGAAAAGGTTTTGAATTTGATCTAAATTGTTTGTTCATATGCAGCATTGGTAGCTGGATGACAGTGATAGTACTCAGGGAAACCCAACATAGAAATCATTTCTATAAGAGGATGCAGGATTGAGGCAATGATCTTGTCAGGTAAGTTTAAGACAGGTCTCAGAATATAGAGGGGGATAAGGGAAAGGGGATGGACAAACTCATTACTGTTGACACCACCTTATATATGGATATATACCTGACTTTTGCATTTAAAGGTCAGTGTATATGTTTTATTTACCATATATGTCTAACTCACTTCTGCTGGTCTCTAATGGAGATCATTTGTGCAAGAATCACCACCAATATACAATAGTGTATACACATATATGTACACAACTCGGAGTGATTTTGAGAGTAGATGCAGGGCTAGATCTGTGACCTTTGAAAGATGGCAACTGCTTGGACTCGCTGCCAGCCACGGCAAAGGCACTGCCTCTCCAGGAGTAGGCAGATAGAAACTGATAGAAACCTGTAATCTTACAGACCTGAGGTCTGGGGTGCTCCCACGGTATAAAAGATGCCAATTACCTCCCCAAAAGAGGCCTGGGCAGGTAGCAAGGTCCCTGTGGTGGCGACCTGTCAGAAGTGTGTGATGTGTGGGAGGGCCAGGTTGGCCATGCAGCCTGCCCAGCTGCAGGCACCAGTTTGGCGGGTTGCTGTTGGTGCCTTTCGCCCTGCCAGCATGCAGCAGCCTGTCCTTGAAGCAGCAATTTTGTGTTTTGTATCTGTTTCAAGGAGGCAGTTCCTTTGAGGGGGGTCCCCATATAAGAGCCCTTGTACATCCTCCATGGGTTTTCATTTGTCCCCTTGCTACTCTAATGAGTTTAAAAATTGAGCAGCTTAAAAAATACCAGGGTTGTTCCCAAATGAGGTGAACGCTCAGTGTTTTATATTCATTGGCACATCTGATCCAGTTTTAATCACAGCAGAGCATGTTCGCATCTGGTCCCAGTCCTATGAGTCTTCTCTAGGTATTGTGGAGTAATTGAAAAATATGGTTAAAGATAATTATTTTAATTGCCCATTGACTCAGGAAGATTTCTGATAGCAATGAGCGGAATCTAATCTTTACAGTGAAAGGCCTTGTGGATTCCCTGAATCAGGACAGATCCCAGGCAGCTCTGGCATGAGGGCTACAAAATAAACATCAACTGCCTCCTATGAGTGCTGTGTGGGTTATAGGAGGGAATGTGTTTTTTAACGGTGTGCAGAGGACAGAATCTGTGCACAGTGCCCGCTTGCCTGTGAAGCATTTGGGAGTGTTATTATTCCGCAGAGTGGTCAACCCCAGTGTAATGTTGTGGACTTTGCTGGGACTCCTGTTTGATCTAGTTGTGAGCAGAAGTACAGGGTTCATTTAAAAGCTGAAATACGAGAATAAAGAGCACATACATGCAATAGGGTAAAATATGGAACATCTAACCGTTTCAAAAGCAGCATTTTTTTTGGAGGTAGCATTAAAGAAGAATGAAGGTCTAATAATAATAATGTCATTCACGTTGAAACTGGGAAACAGTGTCTGTATTCTCTGCTCTACCAAAGATTTCCTGTATGGCCTTTAGCACAGCCCTTTGGCTGTTCCATATTTCATTTCTTTTCTCTATAAACTGTGGACAAATCTTTTCTACCACTCAAGAGTATGTGAATTGCTCTCATGCTGTGTCAGTAGGGACCATGCAAATTCATAATGCCAGTGAGGGTAGTGGTTTGAGGCAGAAGTCTGCTGGAGGCCAGAAAGGGCACGTATCAGCATGTACTTGCACTGTTCCTGGATTTCATCTAGACATTTGCTATTAGCTGCTGTTGCAAAATGACTTTTGGAGCAGATAGACTTTTAGTCTGTCTTAGCTTGGCTATTCTATGACCACTGTATGTATGCATGTAACGAATGCAATTTTCAAAAGTCTGACACCTCCATCGGTCCTGTTTGTTCCTTTTACAAGTAGAGGCACTCTGTATTTCCAGCCAGATGTTACACCATCATATCATGTTATAGTTATTTGTGCTTTATTTATTTCACATTCTATTTATATTTCTCCTCGTAAGTGAGTGTAAATATCCCTTTGTTACCAGGTTTGTTAGGTGTGCATTCTCCTTTGCTTCTATTTTCCCATCTTTGATTGATGAGTGAAAGCATTTTATGTTTTTTTTCTCTTACTTTTGATTAAGTGCAGTTGCAAGAAAATGAAAAATAATACTCCTGATTAAAGTAATCTGATTCTTCACTTAGAGACAAGAGAGAAGCCAAGAAAGATTCAGACTGAAAATGTTTTGACTATTATGAAATTTGCCATCCTTTCTGTTTGGGAGGAGCCAAACCAGACTGTTGTGTCACTCACACCTCTCTCAGAGCAGATTTATATCAGCGAGGTCTGATTTGCAGCACGTGCTTGTCCCCCCCCGCCCCAGACACTGCTTTTCTACCCAGGCGGTTCCACAACGGTAAGTGATATTTTGCCCAGTTTGTCCCCATGTGAGCAAGCACTGAACAAAGCTGTGTGATTCCAGCAGTTAGTCCTGATTTGCTGAGAGTCCCCAGAGCTGCTGGGAAGCTGGGCAGAAGTAGCCCATGTTGGACAGGCAGGAGGCGAGCACAGAGTTGTCCCGGTGCTCACTGCGGAGCTGGCTGTGGAGTGCCCAGTCTATATTCTCCATAAAGAATTAGTGGAGCCCTCCAACAATGTCTTTTGTCTTTTGACTGAATGCCTCCAAAATGCTCCCCTTTTATCCAGTTTTCCTTCACCAATTATTTCCAAATGGAGCTACGGGGCTTGAGTCAAAGCCAAGAGCTGCTGATGCTGCAAGTGGTGCTAGTAAAGCCAGTTGTAGAGGCAGGCAAAACCAGTACTTGTATGGGGTGGCAGAATGGCTGAGGTATGTTTTGTCTGTGCAGAGCCAGGCTGGCTGCTACAGTTGTGCAGTCGTGGGTTGGGCACTAAATTGCTGCTGGCACAGCAGCCCCTTGCAGCACTGGCAATTGCCAAGCGTGCCCACATCGCTCAGCGGCTGCAAAAGCAGCAGCGTTGATGCTCCAGGCCCCCTGTGTGTCTCATCTCTGCCTGTCCTTTTCCCACATCTGTGGAGACATGGCACACAGAAAAAGGTTTGGGGAGCTCACAATCTCTTCCCCAGCCTACAGCATTTGCTTAATCAATATTATTAACCTTAATTCTCCAGGTCTTGCCCCTCCACTGCTTGTTACTTACCATTTTTTTTTATTTATTTCCATCTTCATTTCTTGTAGTGTACTGAAATGATATGAAAGAAACATTTGTTCACACGAATAAGTGAAGGTAATAGCTTCCCTGCCTGACCACATGTTCTCTTCTGTTCCAAGTCTTAATTAAAATGGTACTAAAGGAAGCAAATCAATTAACAGATACCTTACAAGATGGTTTATTCACTTACACATGTACACATACACAATTACTTACAAGTATCACATTACAGCTTTAGTTTATCTGTTAGAAAATGCTGCTAATGAACTGCAGTGTTACTGAACTGGGTAACAGACACCTAGGGAATACATGCAAATTATTCCAGTACATCATTTTTCTGTGAAATAAACTTTACATTTTGTTATCTAAAATATGGGGGGAAATTACAATTCAAATAAATAATATACCTTCATTTTTACATTTTTTGTAAAATTACCTAGTTTGTTAAGCTCAGAAAAAAAAAATAAATAAATCCTTTTAGTTACAATAACAAGTTAGTACAATAGCTTATTCTTCACAGAAACAAAATCCTGAGATATCTGCCCTTACGCTCTGACAGTGCGCTGACCCTAAGCCCCTGGCTCAGCACATCAGCTCTGGCTCTAGCATGCAAGGCTAACTGCGGCTGTTCACAGTCTGCAAGTTGATTACTGGAGGGGGGCCCGGGTTTCCACATTTTTTTCAAGTCATATTTCTTGATAAGACACACAACTTCCAGGTTGCACTTCAGTTTAACATTTTTTTTTCTGCGTTGAATTCTTCTATATTACAGTGGTAAAGAACTGGAAAAAATTTTTACTTTTATTTGAGACTGATGTAACCGAGAGCAGAAACTGACTCACAAGTTAACTTCAGGAACGGATGCTAGATGACAGAATAAAAAAATCCACGTGCCTGCAGACATCAAGTTGAGCTAAAAGTTTGGATTTATTTACAGTCTGTGGTCTTCAGATCTGGCTAGAGATTCAATAAAATAGCATGTTCCCTTTGGAGTCATCTTGCAATGCTATGTTATTGCAGCTACGCCCATGCAATACTGTGACATTATTTAATTTTGTGCAAGCTCTACCTGAGTCTTTCAAACCTCTGCTTCCTGCTGGGTTTCCTGAGAAGAGTGGTGAGAACAGCAGAGGAAGTTGTGCTCCCAAGCACCTGCGGCAGACGTGCTGCCCTGTCTTTAGGAGCTGAAAGTAAAACCTGTTTTGAAATACAAAAAAAATACTGCTTTTCTTGAACCTTGTGATGATAATATCTGTTATGGTGAAACTTTTCTGTGAACTGCTGAACTTTTGAAAAAAATGACTTAAAAGGAAGAATCTGCATCTACAGAGTTATTGTCTTAATTAAGACTAAAAACGTAGCCTTTCTGTAAAAGTTGGATGTGTTTACAAAATAATATGGACTTAAACAATTTAAAACTATTTAAACTATTTAAAATGATCTGAGAGAAATCTCTCAATTTTCCTCTTGTTGCTCGTCCTGCAAGAGGCTTGTAATTGGAACTAGGCAAAGCAATTTTGATGAATATGGAGTCAATAATAAACAAAGCTAAAATAAGAATGGAGGAGCGGGAGACTGGATTTAGTCACAAATTCTGATTGAATTTAGTGAATTATTTTATATTAAAAATAGAAATGGGGGATTTTGGAAATATCAGCTTAGCTTGTTTATAGAATGTTGAGATGAAATGTTTCATTTCAGATGCCCAGAAACTTTTTATTTTGGGTATAAAAAATTGTTTTGATTTCAAGTTCTAAAACCAAAATCTTAATATTTTATTTGGAAGTGACATTTTTTCACTTTAAATGACCCCAGTTCATTTAAAATGACTGAAACTAGCATTATGGCCTAAAGTTAAACAAAAGACGTCAATTCTAAAGCTAAAAATAGATATCACTTTAGCATGAATGAAATATTTTTAGATAAACACAAAGCATTTGTCTTGAAAAACTTGAGAAAGCTTGTTTTGCTTGATCTCAAATGACTGATTTTCTGAGTCACTTCGTACATTATTTGCCTTACTGGAAGTATGAGTGTGGCTTTGAATTCTGCTCTGAAATATCTTGCTAGCTTTTTAATTACCCTGGATTTAACTGATTTTAGAAATCAATCATATACTTATTCCAGGCTAAACAGGGCCTATTAATGAGCAGACCTCATCTTTTCCATTTTCCTCATACATTTTGTTCTTATCCACGGTATTGGGGATTCCAGGCTTTTCGTGTGCAGATTATTGAAGTTAGCATGCACTGTAAACTCTTGTAGCCAATCAGTCTTTCAATTACAAAGCAAGCAAAGGAATTGTTATTGGTGAGATTCCTGCCTGTGGACAAGAGACTCGCATTGATCCTCAGAGCAGGTAGCTGTCAGCTGCAAAGGGATTATAGATCATTTGTACTTTTTTGCCCTGGGATGTTGACATCTTCTCTGAAAAGAAAAAAATGGTGCAAGTTAACAGTATTTTTAACAGTATTTTATCACCTTTTTTTTTTTTTTTTTTTTTTTTTTTTTTTTTTTTTTGCCTTTAATGATCTATGGCATCATTGTAAAAGCAGAATTGGGAGACAGAGAAGTAAAAATCACAGGAAATCTACAAAATAGTTATTGGAACCATTATAGTTACTTCCATGAAGTTCCTTCCACTTAACTTTTTTTCCCAAGGTGTTTCTGTGTATCTTTGAAGTATTTGTTTTTCCTAAATGAACTTATGTAACAAAAATATAATTCTGGCTATGGGGGTGACTTCCAGCTGCCCCTTTCTCTATCACGTAGGAGTCCACCTGCAGCCAGCAATGCATTTTAAGGCAACATCCTGCTCGGGGGACTGCTCATACTGCAGAGGTAGAAAATGGGAAGTCATGTGGCCTGACTGCCTCTTGGAAGCTGCCTTGGTGTGTGGCTTTGCTGTGTGGTTTCACCTCCAGGTTTCCATTTCTCCAGCAGCCAGCAGGTGACTACTAGCTGAGCGACTTTCCTCTGAAGATTTGTTAACGTTTGTACAATGCCTTAGAAATATGAAGGGATTTGTCTCATCGACCTTCAGCTGTCTAAAATGTAGGTGCCTGTATTTTAACTAGGTCTCAGAGTAATCAGTGGAGACAACCACCTCCAGAGGGGTCTTTGTATCCTGCAGCAGTGTTACAGGCTCAGGATGCGTCACCATTTCCCCTGGTCCCCTGGCATTGCCCTGTCATGCAGAGAGGGAGCAGCTCAGCAGCTCCTGGATCCATCCTGTGTCTGCATCTCTGCGAGAGGTTACTCCGTGGAGGAGCCACTAAGGTGGCATAGCAGCATTGCAGCACAGCCATGCCATAAAGCAGACAGCCTTAAAATAGGCCTGGGCCTTATGTTATGGTATTCCAGACTTACAGCTGGGACGTTTGAGGACAAAGGTCCTAAATGACTTGTCTCAGGCCCTATGGAGTGTCTGTGATATAGCTGCAGGCAGGTTGGGGTGCTCTGGGCACCTGTAGGTTCTTGAGTAACCCCATCCCAGTCTTTATTGCTGGCTGAATTTTCTCTATGTGCCTCTCTACGTTGTCCTGGTCAATGTGACTTTGCAAATACTCTCGGACCCTGTGTCTGCCTAGCATCATCACTCCACCCTCCCTGCTCCATCAAACTCACCCTTTCTCTGGAACATACCTGTTCTGACTTGATCCCATATTTGACCTGCAAAGTATAGAGAGTGAGACATTAATTATGACTTTAGGAGCAGTGATCAAAAATGAATGTTCAAAACATCATCAGGTTAAGAGCTGCCAAAATACAAGAGCTTTTCTTCCTTTATTTTCTTCACTGCTCTTGAATCTTTTATTCAGTTTTACTCCACCTAGTGTCAGTGCCTGGAAGTAGGACCTTTATATGCCCTATGGTCCTCAACTTGTTTATATCTTTAGCTCTCATGACTCAACTGGGAATTTGTATTCATCATAGTCTCCTTCCTTCAATACAGCTGAAGAGTTTTCTGATGACTTTGCTAAAAAGAGAATTCTTAGGAAATTTGGCAAGCAGGGATATATTCCTTGTAATTTGCCTCAATCTTATTTCTTTCTCCAAGAGAAACTTTGTCATATGTGTTTTTTTGAAAGCTATACTGAAATTTTCTGTTAATGTAAAATTCCCTGCATTAGTGTCCTTAAGAAGCAGTTAAGACCTGATTCTCACCTTTCTGGTTTAAACTGGACATGCAGTCCACTGCTGAATGAGTTTAGAAGAAGGAACGAGGCCAGTGCAAGCTAATTTGAGCTAGTTAGAGTGAATCAGCACTGAAACAGGTTCAAAGATGCTTACTTGACACCTTCCCGTACCTGTGCTGGGGCAGGAGAAAGCGGCGGAGATTCGCTGTCTCTCAGTGTTGCTGCCCCTCCAAGCGCCTGTGTGCTTCTGGCCTGATCTTAAGTAACTCTAATTCTGTGCATACAAAGGCGTAATCCTGTAAGTCACTTAAAGGCAACGGCTTTCTTGCTGATACTGTCAGGCTGCCGTTCCACACTTTACAGTGCCAGCCGCTGCAGAGAAGGATGGTTCAGCCTTCCCTGCCACCTCGGCTGTAAAATGTCACCACTTCCCTTGTGCCGGCTGCTCTCAGATAGCCTGATTTCTCCAAAAGCCATCTTTACTTTATGTCACGTAGATTTTCAGCAGAGCCATTTCCCGAGGCCATGGAGCTGTGGGGCTGCCTAACAAGAGTATGTGGCTGGGCTGGGAGGGAGGGGAAAGCTCCAGGTGGGGCAGGACAGAGCAGGACTGGCTCTGAGGGTGGCACCATCCTTGGGAACGTTCGCACTTAGCTCTCCTGCAGGTAGGGGTGGAAGCTCACCCAAAGGTGCTAGTTGCAGACACTTTAAAAGCAGCATTGCCACCTAAAGAGGTAGTCAAACTCCTCCTCTTGTCTCCCACCCCTCCTCCTCCTTTCCTGTGCCAGCACAAGCATTTCTGTGACTGCAGTAAATCAGATTTGGCAGTATGTCAGGGTTTTTTTAAGGACAAAAACCAAACAGATAAACAAAATCTTTATGACTTTTCAACCTGTGGTTTTCAGTCTTTTTCTATTTACAAAGTCCTTACAAAATTTTCATGTAAACTGTGAGGCTCTGTGAAGTGGCTTTAAACTCAATTTGCACCCATATTGAGGGCTTTTAAGCTCATTAACTTCCATAAACCCTTAGAAACAGCTCAGGGATCCCCAGACTTTTGCGGCTCACAGGGTAAAAGTCAGCATCGCTTTCTGTGATACTTGCTCATTTCTTTCAGCTTGCCATTTGCTTTAATAAATTAGCTTTGCTGATGCCTAGTACAGGTTCTTCAGAGCATAAATCTTGGAAAGTAAGAGACCATAGAATTGAAAGAAAATTATCTGACAGACCATATACATGAGCTTAAAAGAAGGTTTATAAATTATCCTCCTTTCTGAGAAATCACTGGAAAAAGCTTCAGAGTGAAACTAAAATTAAAGATTCCCTTTTTCATTTGTTTAGTGTGAACTTACCCAGGAACTCAAACAGGATGCAGGAAATTCTGTGAGCTGGACTAGACAGGAGCTCTGATTTGATGGCTTTTTTTTTCTAGTGAAGACCTGTGGCACTCTGAGTCTTTTGCTTCGAGAGGCCTTATCTTGTTTTATTTTTAAAGCTATTTGTCTTTTAGTGATGATCGCACTTTCATTCCTAGCTAAACCTATGTTGTCACAGTCACACAGTTACTTACACAGCTATTGCTGGAATCATGGCACCAGCATGCTGGCTGACAGAGACCAGGATGGCTCGGGAAGGACTTGCCTCCAACAGGTGTCTGGATATTGCCAGGAATGCATTCTCCTGACTCAGCAGTTTGGGACCAGCTCTCACAATCAAATGATTTACAGCTATTCAAGACCAGCCTCAAACAGTTGTGCAGAGGAGTAGGAAGGAATAAGGATTCCTCTCCATTTGGCAGCTGTGAAAAGGTCAACTGCAAAGGCAGCCCCAGCTCTCCAGAGAGCAGAGGAATCCTGGGCCAGATGCTTTCCCAGGGCATGTGGAAAGTGGCCAGGCAGGAGCAAAAATAGCTAGACGTGTGGCTCTGCCCTTCAAGCTGGTAGCTAGCACGAGTGAAGTATGGAAAGGATATAATGAATTACTTTCACCCGAGCAGTCTGGCCAATATATAAGTATATATATAAAATTCTCTCTGTGTGTGTATGCGCATGAGTGTGAGAGAGAGAAGTTTTCCCTCCGTGCAGGAATGGTGATACAAGAAACCAAGGCCTGGAGGTGCCCACAGATTGTCTTGGTGCTGTTTTTTAAAGCCCTGTGTCACAGCATGGTGCAAAGCTTAGTGTCTTTGTTCTTGAGTGTGTGATATAAAGATCAATTTCATGTACAGAAAGGGTAACCTGAGATAAAGTAACATGTTGAAGGTTGGTCAGAGGAACAAGTTCTGTTAGACAGGACAGTGACAGAACGAGGTAGATATGCCAGTTTACATGGATGGTTATTGCCTCAACACAGAATGGATACCTACACTTTGTTTCTGTGAAGGTATCTGTAAAAAGGAGTTGAGACAGCCATTTCTGAGGGCATTTGCTCATTTACATTTACACAAATGCATATGAAGTCCTTTAGGCCATCGCTGGCTGTTCATACGCGTGTTTACTTGCAATAACATGCGTTAGCATGGCATTGGGGTAGCTTTTAAAGATTTTTCATTGAACTCAGTTCCTGGGATGCATGCTGAGAAAATCTGTATTACTAAACTATGGTTGCAGTGAACAGAGCCCATAGTCTGCCAGCCACCCGCCAACGCCTGCTGTGTTCAGCAAGGAATCAGACCTGCTCCAGTGTATTTCCAGGGCTGGAGTCATCTCACACAGATGATACCTGCTCCCTAGCGAAGTGCAAGCCCTGGTGCTTCTGCCTAAGTATTCGGCAGCTCTCCAAGTTATCTTGCATTTTCACTCCCAATAGCTGTTCGTTGCTGATGTTAGGTCACAGTGACAAGGAGAGAGGGAGTTTTGCGGTCAAAGCTGGCCACAGATAAATCATTTTTGATTGGTTTGGCAAAGCAGAGGCCTTCTCTGTGGTGCTTATTTAGAGTGTAGAGGCTAAGTGTCTTTGCTGTCTTTGCTTTCCTTTTCTGGTAAACCCGTACTAAGTTAGGAAAACGGTATGTTGACCTGTTTATTGGGGTATTTGTGTAATACATTAGTTGGAGAATGAAAGACCTTGTGAAAGGTTGCTGGGAGAAAAATGAGTTGCAAGTAAAATAAAAGTTCATGGTAAATCTTTCAAGATATAGTGAAGGGATGTTAAGGGAAAGCATTAAAATCTTTGACTCTAGACCTATCAAAGATTCTGGTGAATCTAATGGCTGATTTTATCCAGATCTCATAAAAAGTCACCGATCATCATAGTTTTTTAAAAAGAGTATTCACGGGAGAAGGGAAAAAGAAAAAAAATAGTTTAGGAAAACAGACAGTGGCCCTGAGGAAGTTAGACTTGCCTGGATTGCTGTGGATTGCTAAAACTTTGGAGAGAACAGACGTGCATGGAGGTTACTTGTAATCCTTTCCCCTTTGATGCTTCACTTCTGTTGTTATCAGACGCTTTAAGAAGGTATGTGAGAAAGCTACTTTGGCTTGGTCACAGCTCCTGCCAGGAGGAACTGTAGCACTGAAACTCAGTTTGGCATGCTCCATGAGTCCAGAAAAGCATAGGTTAGGACAACCAATACCAGAACAACCAGTTCTTACTCTTTTCATATAAAAATCTTCTCTGGAGAAGAAATCTCAGTTACTCTGATTAGCAATTGATAAAATGAGATTTTGCAGATCTATTTTTGGCATCCTGGTATTTCAAGTACTTTTGCCTGTGAACTTGTCTATAGTACAGTGGCAGTATGTGTTTGCGTCTTAAGCAGATATTTCAATGGAGAGTAGAGTGGCTGAGACAGTATCCCTCACGGGAAGGAGAGGGAACATATAATGTTACATGGGACTAGTTTATGCAGTATCTTAGTCAATGTGATGCATTTCAAAGCCTTGCATCCCGCACAGACTGCTTTGTAGATTCTGAGCCTTTTTCCTTGTGCAATGTTCTTCCAGTGACGCAGTCAGCTAAGGGCAAGGTCTCTTTTATTTAAAAGAATGTTTACTTATGGATTTGAATTTGTGAATATTGTCCCCAGTTTCCAAAGGACTCCCACTTGTGAATCTCTCAGGTATCCTCGTATCAAAAACTAGATCTCCACTTAAATTTATTTGTGACATCAAACTCCAGCGATTAGAAAAGTTATACATCTCCTTTGCAGCTAATGCTATCTGTGATATGACTTATGTCTACTTAATTGGCTTCCTGTTTAACAGTTGGTGCTTTCTGTGATCCACAGTATTATAAACCAGTTTGGGATATGTTGATCAAAACAAAACTAAGAACTACTTTCCTTTACAAAATAGGAGGATATTCTTTCTGTCTCCCTCTGAACTTGCTTGAAGGCTCTGGGATTGTTTGATTAGATCTTGTTACGTTCATTATCTCCACCTGTCAGTGCAGCTAGGTATAGACCCAGGCAGGGCCAAATGCTAGGAAAAAGGTTCTTAGCTCAGATATCTAGGCTGAGACAGCTTTGCTACTTGGGAGAAACTGCAGCTCAACATTTAAACTTGTGCTTGTTTGTCCAAACCTAGTCTTTACAGTGTCATCCATCTCTGATGTTTATATTTTCCAAGTGGATGACTTCACCTCCTATTTAATCCATAATGCTATTTTTAGAGTTAGACAACCTGGAGACTAGAGGCTTTCAGGATGGGAATGACCGTTTCTCCTTGGCTTCTGAGGGGGAGGTTATGTGGAAGAAATGAGCCATGACTTTGAACTCTGTCTCAGTCTCAAAGGTTATCATTTCACATGGGTTTCCAGACTTAGTTCAAGTGAAGGCCCTTTGCAGTTTGCCGGCAGCCTGAGAATCTCATTCAATTTATGCAGAATGGGTGCAATTATAATTCACTTCTGTTAAACAGGGAGGCTCAGTGGGAAAGAACGGCAGGCCCATCATTGCATGCACCATCTGCTGAAGTGAAACCGAGCTGGCTAAAATGAAGGGTGCCATTCCGGATGCGATCTCCCAGGGAAATATATCTGTGCTGGAGATGCAAGTGGTTGTGGACAGAACATCAGAACTCACTGCATGTTCTTGGGAGCTGTGGTGAACCCTCACATACGTGGGAATTCGCAATGTCATCGGGTGCAGCATTATATAGTCTGTTGCTGGTGAATGATCGCTTGTGTCTGTTTCATGAGGGAATAGGGAAAAAGGAGACTTGCCGTCCATGGAAGTGGTATTCGATTATAGTATTTTAAGAAATATGTTACAGGCTAGAATTTATCCGCTGGCATTACCCTTGGTTACAAAAATTTGGTATTGCCAGATCAGTGGATTGCTCATGCCTGGAATGCACAGATATTCTGTAGTCTGAATGAGGAAAAAAAGAGAGCTTTTCCTGTCAAAAGGCACAGCCTGCTCCAACCCAAGGGAAGTTCTGCATTAGCTGAGAACAGTGCAAGTACCCTGACATGCAGCTGAGCAGCTGTGATTCCAAGCAGAAAAGAGCTTAAAAGATGCACTTAGCTTAGTGCCAAGCCCTCCTCTGTTTGTCTAAAGAGGCTCTGATTCACAAGAGTACCCTAGGTTTCACCAGGATAGCCTAGCAAAAGAAAGAGAAGTCAGTCCCTTGGAAGAAGTCTAGTGGGAAAACACAAGAGAATATCTAGATGCTACTCTGGGTAGCAAAAGAAAATCATTGATATGCTTTGCACCTCCATTGATATGCAGCACCCAAGCTCCTTCTCTTCTACCTCAAATATCAAAATGACTTGTGCATTGCATTTAAAACCTGATCTCATGCTGAGTGATTTGCATGGGTGGCTGTGGAACTCATGAGCATTTTTGGTATATGTTGTTGCTCAGGATGTTTTCAGGCAACAGATTCCTTTTTGCTCTTGCAGCAGGTTTAAAATATGTACCTTTTCCTTTTTAGTAAACTTCTATGTCCCTGTCTCTCAATCCTTCTCCTTGTCTCCATATGCCTCTTTCTTTGTCTCCTTCTGTCAGAATAAATCTGGCTGCCATGCACTGTAGTTAACTCAAAATATTGCTAACATTAAATGTGCCCAGACATTTTTATTAATACATTAAACTTGCATGAAATTTAGGCATTATAATTTACCAAGCTTACACCAAGATGGCATTTGAGACTGACACGAGCTATTAATTAAAAAAGGACATTAAATAATTGTCAGTTGACATCTAAATTACTGTTTTGTTAGCTGACAGCAGCCTGCCTCAAACCTCTTACTCAAGTATTAGTAAATACCCCATTGAATTTAAGGGCATCCCATTATAAGTTGATTGTTTGAATCATAATGTTATATACCTGAGTAAATAAAGTGGTAGATGCTGTTAATTATTTCACAGTGAGCTGCCAATGTTATTTGGGTCTAGAAACAACTTCTTTTTAAAATATTTTTGGAAATTGCTCAGGTGGAGACTGATCAGAATGCTTCCTGATTTAAGTGTAAACATGATTTTACCATAGCCTGGTTAGGTTCAATATCAGCTTATCAGGATTCTAACGTAAATGAAAATTGTCTTCATGGAGGTCTTCCACTGGTATGAGTCTGTGTGACTCCACTGACTGCGATGGCTCTGTGCTGGATCACACGCACTCAGCATATGTCCCAGTGAGGAAGAGAAATTATTAAGAAGCTTAAGGCACTTGTGGGAATTACAGAGTGGAATTTAAAGCAAAATTTGGCTGAACATGAATTCAGTGAGTGCTTTATCAGTTGGATTAAGCTTCTCTTCTGAATGCTAATAATATCACTAGTTGAGCTGAAAACTGTCTGCAGATGATATGCCAGTTGACTCCAGTCCTAAAGGGGCGATATCTTGATTATTAGATATTGCTGAAGGATTCAGGTATTCATTTGCCTGTATGATTAGCTGATGTAAGTCTAAGACCAAGTAATTTCAGATGGTAGACTTTGGTTCATCAAAGGGTTTTCCAGGACCATCTATTTGCCTAAAAATACTGTGAATTAGAATCTCCAGGGAACTGAAGCAAGTAGTTAAAATCAGTTTAGACCTAATTAGCACTTGTCTCTCCAGTGACCTCAATAAATGGGAAACTATTCCTTTGGCCTATGGGGAAAAATAAATGAGATGAAAACGAACACACAGCTTGGATGTTCTTGAGAAGACTCTTCAGTACTTGTAATACTGCAACATTTGTAATGCTTGATACTATTAATATCTCAATGCTGTTTTCAGGGAGTCTGTGGTTTTGGTCTGGGGATTTTTTCTTTGCTTGTTTTTCTAAGAATAGCTACTTCCCTTGTCCCCTTTGAGAGATGTACAAACATCCTCAACAAGTTAGATTAAGACAGTTGGCATCCAAAACATAGCACAGACAACCATATCTTTGTGTCAAGTTTGGTCCTACAAAGAGGAGATGCCAACATTCTTGAAAGTCTCATGGAAAGCTATCACATACTCCAGATACTACCCGTAGTATAAATGTCCAGTTCCTGCCTTTAAGATATTCCAATCAGCTATGGGCCGGTATAATGGCAACACTAATTTTGCCGTATGGAAAGGTCCAGCTCAGAGGAAGGCTAGCAGAAAAGATGGAATACTACATCGGATCCTGCATGCTTTAACTCCCCTTAATTTGCTGTGAGTAGATTGCTGGGTTGCAAAACAGACGAATGATGGTGCAAAACCAACAAAACTAGTGCTGCATCAGTTATCGGATATATGGAATAGTATTACTTTGTTTATGAAACAGTACACCGTGTGTACTTCCATGCTAGAATTGATGCTATCTCAAGGATATCTGCACCTCACAGCCAGCGTTATCATTAATCTTCCCAATTAAGGCCTCTTTGTAAGTTCTTAGATCCTAATTAACATGTTTACATCATCTGTGGTGTAGCTTTATCAGAGTTAAACCACTCCATCATTTTAGCAGATAAACAAGAATTGGCTGTGTATTTTTTTTGATTATTTAAGATTAGATCACATATTCTCTTTTTTTTTTCACTACAAATCAACCTGCTATAGATTAAGATATAGCTACATTTTAAAATTCATTTTCTATGAGCCTGGTAATATTTCTACTGTTAGTGTCAGTTTTCCTCAAAATCAGTAGAAGGCTATATTGTTTTCTCAGATTAGCATCTGTACTACAAAATCCCTAAATGATTCACTGAGGAGTAATACATAGCTGTCTTGAGGTAAACAAGAACAAGATTTGTCAGTGAACTACTCACTGTTACAGTAGAATTGAAAAGTACAACTGATTAAAGAAGAGATGTTGGATTTCTAATTGTCTTCCACTTAACAGAAAAAAAATCAGCATACATAGTTTTGCCCCCAAAATATTGTGGGATTGCCATCTCTCACATTGATCTGTGGTGGTGGTTCTAAGTGAAAGACATTTTTTGTGTGTAATGTCGTGTTTCCAGCCTTCAAATCAGAATTTTGACATGAAACTAAGGATTTCTCTCTACCTTATAGCAAATGCTTGTAGATCACACAGAATCATCAAAAAGGTCAGTGTAAGGACATCACTAAAGATGTTAAATTTTGTTACCGTGACAAAGTCAGTTACTTCCTCCAGAAAGAAAAGATAATATGATAGATGCTCAAAATGTCTGTGAAGGAAAATATCACACATAATAAACAGCATATGGAGTAGAAAAGCAAAGTCCAATCTGCGACAGTTTTATAGATCATAGCAGTAAGCCTGGATGAAATATAGTAAATCTACTTTCTTCTATCTCTCTTCTTGTCTTTTTCCCTCTATTCCCTTTATGACCTTTTCCCTCTGGACTTTAATCTCCGAGTTTTCTGTTTTGGCTTTGATCTTTTTTTTGTTGCTGTTGTTCCTGTGTCTACATTCTCTTTAATATATCAGAAATAGCTTACTAGGCATTGTATAAATATGTCTTTTCTTTCTCCTGGCCACGTAGAAGTCCTAATTTATTTTAGGTTGATACATGGAAAATGTGAGTGTTTTGTAAGAGAACAGCCTGAACACAGCGTGTTACTAAAAAGAGAACATTTTGTGAGAGTTAGCTGTGTTAGGTTGTGGAACAGTCTCCCTGGGAAAATGACAGATGCTCCACGGCTGGGGAGCTTCTCTGTTAGGCAAAACACTGAAGTACTTACTGTAAAAAGAGCTCTTGTTTTGATCTTCAGCTGAGTGTTTACATATGTTGTTTAGCCTCTATGAAGAATGACCCTGATGGGGACAAGCCCATTAGTGCTTTGCTTTTATCCACCTCCTCCACAGAGGCCAAGAACCTTTTTTAGGGTCGTTGAGTACAGCTGTTGCCTTCAGTTCATGAGAATGCTGATTAATTCATGCATTTTTTACTCATTTATAAAATGTCTTACAGGGAAGAAAAAGTATCTATACATGATCCAAAGGACAACTTGCAGACCCCTTTGCACCTCTACCCTACTGCCTGCTCCTCAGAGGAGATGAGGAGCAGCAGTTGTCTAGGCAGTCTAGCACTGCCTCTTGTGCCTGTGGAGGAGGCTCGCACCATGCCTGGGTAGAAGGGAGGAAGGTAAAGGGCAAAAATGCATCCCCTCCACCAGGAATGACTACTGCATGGTCTTGCTCTGCAAGGTCGGTTGAAGGTAGTTCCCAGAACTGAGCTGTAGTCACAATGTTTGGGAAAATTTTGATGAAGCCGTTCGACCTGAATTACACATTTTTGTTGAAATCTAAAGTCTCAATATAATCAAATTATATAGTCAATATACGATATAGTCAAAACTTTGTTTTGGAGAAAATTTGGAAAGTTCTAGCAATGTCCATTCAATGTTGCTAGACAACAAATATCCAACTTCAGCACCTTTGAAACAAGGCCTTTGGCTTACAGCCCTCAAAAACACTTTTTTTGTGAGCTTGCTATTATAATATGTAGCACAAACTAAAACGTCAAAATCAAAAGTGTTCAAGGGATTTTTTTAATAAATAACCTCCATCCATTTTTTAATAAATAACCTTTCCCAAATCTGAAATGTCAAAATCCTCTGTTATATGGAATTCCCTTTCTCCATGCAAGTCTAGTAAATACACTAGGTATCATGGTTCTCCAGAGGCTTGCATGTATGTTGTATACTGTGGAAATCACAGTTGTGGGTAAGCATTATGCATAGAGAGCACAATTAAACACTGCAGATTTTATGTTCCACTACACCTCAGAAAACACCGGGAGCAGGGAGTCTTACCTTCTATCCATTTTGCCATCTGACTCTAAAGAGAGAATAGGAAAATGTGGTTAGTTAAGACACTAGGAACAGACTGGTGATAAGCCTGTTCAAAAGTTGTGAGGGTGAAACCAGGAGAACTTAGTTACAGTAGATAAAGTGGGTAAAGATCCAGCCATCCTTTATGAGACCAAACTCTTCGACATTAGTGGTGCCATGCAACCTTCCTAAAGCTCTTCTTAATTCTTCCAGCTGGAATATCTAATACCAATTTTTTTCAGGACTATAACTTTGTTGATATTTTGGCTATTTTGAGTTTGAGTGTGGTACATCCCCAGAGCGTCAGGAAAACATGAGGACAGATGCTTAATGAGAATTAGGAGGAAGCAGTCTCCCATTATCACTGTGGTGCAGTGCCAATACAGGAAGCATGAGCCACTTGTCCTATGGAAAGCGGCATTACATCGTCATTGGTATCCTCATGGAGTACTTGGGGAGTTCAAGTTGCAAAATTATCCTTTAAAAGACCTGTATTCCAGGTGACCAGGTGAGCTCAGGCAGTCTAGTTCACACCAAGCTTAGTGATAGACCTCTCTACTCCCCTTTTTGCTGAGCAGAAGTCTGTGACTGCTGTTGAAGCTGTGTGTCATGGTGCATTGCTGACTTAGTATTGTTAGACAGTTCTGGCTTGCTGTGAAATCGCCTATCGTTTGTCACATGAAGATTAATGTGGATCTAGTCACAGAAGCAAATGTGTCTGAATACAGTGAATGGCCACAGTTCCTAGTCCTATGTCTGCATGATTCCCTCCCTGCATTTTCCTTGTTTAACTTCTGTCGCATTTTTTGTGGTAGAAGCTGGCTACATTTATGAGAATTCCTTTGTTTTCTAAAGGCAGACTGCACAGAATTGGCACTTTGCATGCAACTGGAGCTGGAAAGCAGCTTTTTCAAATTCACCATGGAAATGCCATACAGAGAGGGATACTTTCGGTCCCCTAACTCTCTCCTCTCTTATAGTCCCTTTTCTTGCTATTGTATTTGGCATGCTCTTATTTTAGTTCTTGACTGCAGTTGAGTGTTACTGTGTTACCTCATTTCACAGAGAACAGTTGTATTTCAGCAGTAGAAGAAACCATCACAGTATTTGCTTTACTATGTTTTGTAAAAGTGCATTGGGGTCCTGCCAGAAAGGAGAAGTTCTGTGCAGAGGGCATAGGACCGTGGAATAAGGCTGCCTCTGGAGAGGTCCCTGGGACAAATTCTGCCTCTCACTAGCTCCTGTATACTTGAAATGGAGGGTGTTTTTCAGTTTCACTGTAAGATTTGAGGTTTGAATCTAGAACTGTCGATTGTAAACTCATTGTCCAGAGCCAAAAGGAGGTGATGCTCCCACCAGTTATGATGTTAGATCAAAGAACTTTCGTCTGTTTTAAACAAAAATAAACATGCTTTCCCCTCACAACCTGAGAACCTAATCACAATTAATGAGTTACTGTGTACTCTGATGGAAACTTCATTAAGTACCATATCTTGAAGTTAGACAGTCACATTAGAAGGGAAAGACCAAAATCAGTGAAAGAAATAGTAATTTTGCTATGAAGTGTGAGCAAACTCCTTACCCATCCTGCTAGTAGAACAGGATCTTTAACTTATGTTGAATAAATAGAATTTTGTTTTAAATATATATATATATATATTCAAAAGGATACCCAGGCAGTAAGCTGAAGTGAATTTGATTTTTCTTGTAAGGCTGAAGAGCTGAGCTGATTGTATTAATATTTGAATCTGCAGTTCCACGGACTACAGCACCTCAGGTGCTTTTAAAACAGTTCTTAATACGAAAACTGGAGCTGCTGCACATACAAATTTCCTAGCAGTGAAGCTCAAATCTGCTCTATCAGAACAGAAGGAGGTTTAGCTCTCTGGGCTAGAAGTCAGGAGAATGTTTTTCTTACCTCCGAAGACATTGTCAAGCATTTGTTTTTTGATCATACAGATTATTACTGCTACAAAAGCAATTGCTAGAAAGGCTCCCAGAGTAACTCCTATGATAACGTATGTGAAATCTGAAAAAAAAAGAAAACAAACTAGTGAATATACACCATTAAATATTAAATACAGCTTTTTGTCTTCCAGGAGTGATAATACTAAGGTTCCAAAGTTCAGATGTATCCTCCCTTCTTTTTTTTTAAAACGGCTCTGCCTGACTAGTCTACCCTTAAGTCTTTGCTAGGAGAAAGCAGAAGAATTTTTAAGTGTAGCTTATAAACCATATTATGTTTCTGCATGACTGCATGCAACCCAGGATCCACTTTCAGCTGTCAGACTGAAGGGTGCCTCTGTTCAAGATCTGTGGGGTTCCAGCCTCTGCCATCCCTATGCCCATAATATTTACTCAAAAGTCATTTAAAGGCCCTACTTACAGGGCCAGACTCTGCTGTGCTAGGCAAAGTACAAACACACAATGGGCAAAAGATATTCTATACATAAAAGTACATGCTAAGTCCATTCATTTTTTTGTTACATTTTCTTTGCACCTAATGTTTCTTCCTGTATAGAAGTGAATATCTCACCACGAACTCACCTATTTCCTCCTCTGAATTTCCAGAAGCATAGACCTTTGCTCTCCAAAAATCTGAAATGGAAATGTTGCAGCTTGTTAGCATATCACGTAGAATGCCCTGTTTTCACCTGATCTAAAACTAAGTGTGCTGTATCAGGCTATTCCAAGGTGAATGGCTGATCCTGGTAAAACTTGAAAAAGAGTTGTGGCTCTCTAGACTAGTGAACGTTGTCAGTATAGTTAATGAGGAAATCCTAGGAATGTGAAAGAGTGCACTGCATGCCATTTTGGGGGCAAATTTGGGGGCAATTGTTAAAACATGGTTTTATGTTGTGATAGCAGTGTTTTTCATTCTAGAGTTTCCTTACTGCAAGCCAGTGAGCTGCACGGAAGAGACCTGAAGCTGAGAAGTTGCTATAAACCAAGAAAAAAATTATAGATGCAGTAAAGCTTATAAAATATGCTGAGAGGATATGGCACACCCTAGCACCCTTCTCCGAACATGAACCCTAATCCTGTCTGTATGGTAGTTGCAGTCTTCAAAAAGTAGTTTATAGCTGGCAGAGTCTTTTCCTCTTGCAGGCAAGAAGAAGTTATGGGCTGGAAGAGACCTTTTCGGAGATGCCCATGCCAATGGGCACTCCATGTGACACTGCTGGAATTCGTCCCTCCTCGCTGGTGCACGTGTTGCCCTGGTGCGCACCAAGTCCCACGCTGCGTTTTTGCTGTATCTTGGCTGGAGCTGGGTGATCTCTGGTGTTGCTGTGCTGGCTCTGCACAGCTCTCGTCCCTGAGGAATGTGCTGCAGAGAACATGATCTTTCCATGTGCTTTTTAGGCTCTAGTGGAGAATTGTGAAGGAGTATTACCTGTTTAAAGCTCAGGCAAGATTTTAAGGCCTAAAAGCATCAGTTTTTCCCAGTAGTGAGTTCTCAGACATCGTAAGTCAAGTTTTGCCCCACTTAGCTCCCCTCTTCTCTCTCTCCTCCACTTCTTCTTGAGAAATAATTCTGTCATCTTAAAGGCTTTGAGGGGCTATGTTTTCACTTATTTAACCATTAATATGAATGCTAAAAACATGATTGTTTTTAAACCTAAAGTGTAACTGTTTCAATCCTAAAAGTTACAAAATAGCCCCTCTTTTTGGTACCCTTTTAGAAATCCATCCTGAGTCTGATTTTCAGATTGCTGAAAATCTCTCTTAAGTTGAGTGTGGGCTCTGAGCCTTCTGCTATCATATCGAAAAAATCTAACATACTGGGCAGCTCAGAACAGATTTCTTTTTATTTCCTGGCCTTAGACAATTTCTAACCCCAAGTTTACACACATTATGAGCCAAGCTCCAAAAATCTGGAGACTGGTTTTAAAAAACCATGAGTTTTAAACCAAATGTACTTTGGGAGCTATAATTCAGAGATAGAAGTCTTTCTTTCCCAAACTTTCTTCATAATCAAAATGCCCAGAAATTTTCTACATCTATTTCTATATTTCTACGTTCTATTTTCTACAATCAGCAATGTATTCCATCACATGGCACTCAGTTGGGAATCTGGGGCAGGAGGGAGGGGAATCAGTCATAGATAAGATCTCAAGAGCTGCTTACTCTGCATGATCAAAATCAAAGTTACAATAAAAGGAAACAAAAAAATCTAAGACTACACAATGTGTGTGGAAGCATAGCTCCTTATTTTCCTGATTAAAAAATGGTTTCTTAGCTATCACCTGTGAATTTATTTCATTATAAATTTTTTAAAAATAGCCTTTCTTCCGTCCCCTTAATTATTCTTTGTGCTCATATGAAGAATGTTTTAAATTCAAACATAATAAAAGTGATATTGTATTACTTTTATTATCCTAATGATCATAATACATAGACCTTAATGTACGCTTTCTAATGGAATTAAACCAGTGACAGATTATGTGTTTTATGGTAGAAATAATATTTTACATATAATATTTTATATAGGTCAGTTTAATATATTGGGATTTAATTATTAGTTTCTTTTTAAAAAGGAATAGAGGAAAATCTCCGAAAGCCCACAGGGGTAGAGAGAATGTTTTCAATTCATAGATTCAATATGGTTTTAATTAAGGTTTAATACCATTTACTGGATGCTGCTTAAATACCAGTTGCTTTTGAGGACTGAGTGTTGAATAGCTAGCTTCTATTTGTTTTGGTTTCTCCTTAGAAAGAAGTGGATGAACATTGTCAAATACAGGACACGCGTGTCACTGTTTAATCTAGACCACATCTTCCGTTTAGATCTCTTGGGGAGATAGACAAACATCACAGCACGGAGACGTTAGAAATGATGGCTAATATTCTGTAGCACTCCTACCCCCGTTCCAGCTTTCTGGCTGGCTCTTTTCTCTGTATACTGGGTTTAGGCTAAATCCTACCTCCTAAATAAACTATCTGAATTTGGAGAATATTTGCTTCTGGACCAAAGGATTTTGCAGATGAATTCGATATTGGTATTTGAGTGATTTTGGGATCATTTTTGAACAGTCTTTAGGCAACTGATGGTGCTTTCTCACCTCTCCCATACGCCTGACTTGTGCATAACACATGGTATACACAGTAGTACAAATGGATAGCGTTATCCTTACTATGTGTATTGCAGATTAACAAGGAGCCTTGGTATGGGTCTGAACCAGGATACCTGGTGAGTACGGGGCCAAGGATGGTGGCAGCACCCCGGCATGCCTGGCTACATATATTACAGGGCTTTGGACACTCCACCTGTGGGATAAGTTTTTCTGCAAAATTGTTAGGGCCCAAAGGCACTAACAGGACTTGGTTGCCCTGGCCCTATCCTGCCCAGCCCCAGGCCTCATCTCAGCCCAGCCTGAGGCTGTCAGTCCTTGCCCCAGGTGGGGAGACTCCAGGTGAGGCCAGTCAGGGCTGTTAAGGGCTATCAAGGCCAGGGTGTGCCTACATCTGGCCTGGGAAATGTTTTGTACATGTGTTGTTGGCAGAGATGAGCTGTCAGGTCTCACATGAGAGTCAGAAAGAGAACAGGGAAAGAGTAAATACAAATTTTCCATGCCAGCACGCCTGAAGAATCAAGAGCTTTGTCAGGTATATTGGATCCAGGTGTGCAGCTGATGAAGTGTTTGATCTTCTTGGCCCACTGCAACCCTCTGCCAGTGTGGTTACCTCCCCCCAGGTAGGAGCAGCTGATTGGGTTATCAGTCCATTGGCTGAGACTAGACTGAGAGCACTTGGTCCATAGGTTCTGCGACTCCTCGGGTAGCCCTAGTCCTCCTCAGGCTCACCGTGTACAGAGAAGGATTGTGCTGAAAATAGCTTCTGGGCTAACTACCCTGCACCAGGAACTGCTGTACTGAGGAGTGTCCTGCTCTGCTTGTGCCTTGTGCTGTGTAAGTGTGTTAACATAGGGTTCTGTCCCTGGGTCAAGACAACGAGAAATGTGGTGTGGAGAATGGTTAGGGCATAGGCTAAGCTCTGCAGGGAGCAGGAGTAACTTATTCTCCCCATCTTGTTAAATAGTGTTGTGAATGATTCCTAGCCCTGGCCTGCAGAGATAAACAGCGACATACATGCCTTGTGTTTCTTAGTGCTCAGCGCTTACCTTAGTCCCTTTTCTTCTTCTGCCTTCTACTTCTATCTGGTACGTATATACATAGAAAATACGTGTATGTATGCATAAAAATATATTTCCCCTTCTTCATTTTCTCAGCTTCCTCCCTCTGCCTTCTCATTACGGCAGACAGTGGCAAGTCTTGTGGCATTGCAGTAGTTCTGTGCCATTTGTCTTGGGGGCAGTGAAGGGATAGATATGGAAAGAAGCAAGTATCTAGGAAGCCCAGAGGCAAGGTGGAAACAGGAGATGGCTGATAGTGAGTATCTGAGCAACTCTAGAGTCATATATAGAGTGCCAGTGATAATAAAGAGGTTAGAAAAAATGATTCTGTTAGAAGCCATTCCTGAAAGCCATTATTAGAAAAGGAAAAGTATTTTGGTTGGTATTTAGTGCAGCAAAATCTCCAGCTACTCATAAGTTTTTGTAAAATAGGCATCCAGGTGAATGGAGTCCTTTCTTAGTCATCAAATTAAAGGCAAAATCCTTCTCTGTAGTGATACACGAGGATAGGAGTCACTCCCACATGCAGATAGGAATTTGTTGAGCTCTATTGATTGCCTGGCTTTCCTTCATCAAAAGTGCACAGAATTAGCATCACTTGCACCTTTTGATGCAACACTCAGGCTATGTTAGTGCAGTCTGCTTGTTTCCTTTGCAAATGCTTTTTCTGTAGAATATGTCTTGCTGCTCTTGAGTCTAAATCTATCTGTTTTCTCTGGAAAAATACTATTGCATTAATGGGATTTGTGCTATTCATTCTCTATGGAATAACAAGAACCAGCACTTAGGGTTCAATTGTTGCTGACTTTCTCTTCACATCTGTAATAACTGAAGCTGGTTACCCATGCCCCTGCGCTGAGTAGGGAACAGTCTCCACCAACAGGAAGAGAGAGAGAGAGAGAAATTCCCATATATACTCTGAGAGGAAAGACCTTGTGAGGTCCCTGCTGTCTTTGAGAAGGACAAAGAGGATAGAGCACTGCTAATAGAGCTACAGAGAGATCAGCTTTCAGAAGCCAAGACAGGAGCAAATCTCCAGTAGATGCAAGCTGGAACAGCTGGTCTACTTGTCTCAGGTGGGACAAATTGTCCTTGTGCAATTTCCCCAAAATAGAAGAGGATTTTCTACGAATTTTTGCACCCAGTAGGGTGGTGTGGGAGTTGTCCATTTGGTTAAAAATTAGGTTCTTGCCACTAGAGGGTGCCCGCCCCCATCACCTAACCTCTCAGAGACCGCAGTAATGGGTATATACTCCTATGTTTTATCTGCGTCTGTTTTCTCCTTCAGTTCTCATATTAACATAACTCCTGCTGGCCCTTGCTATCTGTGTGCCCCACTCATTCCTTGCATGAATTGGAAGTGAGTAACTGAAGTAAGATGCAAGCTGTGCAGATGAGGAAGCCCTGCTTTGGGCTGACAAGAAGCATTAGAAGCAGCCTGAGTCAAGAGCATCTACATGAGTCACAGAGACCAAAAGCGACTTGCAGACAGCATGCACGCAAACCAACGTTCTCCTTATACTGTAGTAAAGTAGTATTTCCTACACAGTGCCAAAGAGGGTGCTCAGCAGCCTTTGCCATCTCACCAGTAAAGATGTAGATATTTAACTTCATGGTATCTTTTGGACTGCACAGAGCTGATCTTTTAGCACTAAAGCTAAGAAATACTGGCTAAAAAGCTCAGCAAAATACTCCACTGTCTCAGCAAATGTTCCTTCTCCAAGGAACAGTGTTCAAACTAAAGTTTAAAACAACATACATGCGATCTGACTGAGAAATAATCTCACCAGTCTCAGGAGATCAAAAAAGTGAGTCTTCTAAGCAGATAGGAAAGCAAAAAAATAGATCACTTACGTAAGAGAAGTGTTGTTAGGACTGATATCCAGCTTGTTAGTAAGATCATTCTGAGGTTTTGGCAATAGAGTGATTTCACTGATATTTCCTGGATTTAGCTCTTTTGTAGTGTCTTAAAAAAAAAAAAAAAAAAAGTCACGTGGCTGTATTAGGAAACAACAGCCATATTCTGATTAGTTGCAAGCAGAAGTTGCCTTTTTTGGGTTTAACTTAAGTTCAATGTAGAAATAAACTCCTTGCTCGAAAGTGTTCTGTGGAGATGGACAGCTAACAGTCGGCTATTTAGCTTGTTTTCTTAGTATATATAACTTCAAATGCCAATGTTTGTTTTTACAAAGTTGAAAAAGTTCTACTGTAGTGAATTGGTCTCTGCTGAAATTTTTTGCATCCAGAGAGATGCAAGTGGCATTTCTGAATTAAAAGGAGTACTTGGCTGAACACTCCCTTAGCACATCTAGTCCTTTCAGAAGGACATTGGAAGAAACTCACCATGGACTGCAAAACCATTGCAAGCCAGTCCCTGGAAAAGAAAGCCATATTTTTCCAACTTATACCTTAGATTTTTTTTAAGCAGGACCTTACTGGCAAAAGATTCTTCTAATAAGAGTCAGGCTTATTGTTTGGCCCACTGTGAAAACCAGATTTTTCTGTTCTTCAGGAAGACTCAACTTTCAAACAGGTTCACCTGTTTCAAAATTAAATGACAGCAAAACATAGAACTAAATATTAATGCTTCCCCCTAGGTGAAACCCTCCCTACCAAATCATTTCAGGTCCATCCGTCAGAGATTGTAAACTTGAACGTGAGCCCCATTCATGCAGGGGAGGCTTCTGGAGGAGCAGGGGCTGGAGGTCCCTGTTTCGCTTTTACTTGTTGACTCTTGATGTACCTTCTCCTTTAAATTAAAGAGCCCTTTGCTGCTCAGCATCTTCATCTCATGTAGATGCTTATATATTCCAGTCAAAATAATCTTACACACATCCTGAATGAGAAATTTTATGAGAAAACTCTTTAGTACTTCTTCTCCTGTTGGCAAGGCCATGTATGAGCAATCTGGTCTCCAAAGAACTTTGCTGCTTTGCTGGATGAGACATGTCAAGTTGATTAAAATATAGCTGTAAAGTCATCCTTCCGGAAGCATATTTTAAAGGGGACCATTTCAGACCTTAAGGGTTGTTGATGACTGCATATGTATGGCCATCTTGACTGAAAAATGGCTGCTGATGAGCAAGCTGTGTGCAAAAATTTAGTTGTTCTGACAAGCTGTGAGTGAAAGCATCTTATTATTATTATTATTTTTTTTTTTTTTTTTTGAGGAATAAGTAGGGTGTTATACTGCAAGTAAGGCTTTTGGAGCACTAAAATACAAATAAATACAAGTAAAGACCCATCAGCTCTCCAAGGCAACCTTAATTCCAGGGTCATTTAGCTGTATGGAGCACAGGTAGAACTGATGGAATGTGATAGATATAACAAAGAATTTGTTAATGTTTTGACCCATTATATATCGTATGTGTAACTTGTTGCTGCTCTTTCACTGTGCTAATGTCAGAATTGAACATGCCAAAAAAAAAGGGGGGAGGGGGGAAAGAAACCTCTTGGCCAGCTGGAGAGAAAAGATGTTAGGCTTCTTGCAAGAAACACTAGTGCTTTCATATCTCTTGTGATTCGTAGGCAAATGAACCCATGCTCTAAGTTTCCTGAGAACCTCCATTGGAAGGAGCAACGGAGTGTCGACTCTTGTTTTTTCTTTTTCTAACTCTGTGCTCTCAGGGGGTTCTCGTGCTTCAGAGAAGCAGCTAAGCATTTAAATATCTGGATATTTGGCTGAACTCTCTAAAGCTGCCTGGTTTATTCTGTTACTATTTCTTCCCAAAATACTTGAGGCTGCTCAGCTAGCTGACTGTGCGCTGTTGATGATGCACGCTTCACTATGCTCGTTCACAGCATACTGTCGGTGAAGAAGAGCACTGATCAGAATAAGCCAAGCTCTATGAACTCCTACTTTGTAGTAGATTTTATTCTGATTCTTGACCGAACTGGGAAATGTAGTTTCAAGCACAGTCATCCTTATCAGCCTTACCTCCGTTACCCACTCCCCACCATCTGGCCACTGGACAGGATATATATGTTTAATTAATTCTGCTCTTACCTTCGACCTGTAAATAGTGGGAGTAGTGTCAGATTTATGTTATATGAATAACAAGGATTTCTCTGGAGGCCATATCCTGGTGAAAGGGGCTAACTGTAATTTTCAGCTGTGAATAATTGTATATAATATAATCCTAAATGATTTTTCTTCTGTAATTTCATTAGAGTTTAGAAATTTAATTAGATTTTGAATCACTCTGAAATAAAGTAGCAAAACACCCAGAGACTAAGAGCAGTGGTTATTTTGTCCTCTGAGACCAGAATTCTTGGTCTCAAATTGGCATGTGTTCATTAGGAGGAAGTTTGCAGAAGTTCTTGATATATTATTGTCTTTCAGAATGGACTCTGAATAGGTCTTTGGAGAGCATTAGAAGAGCACACAATTATTATACAGACTCTTTTTGAGGTTTAAGATCATCTGCCTTGCATATACTTAATAAAAATATGCCTCTAAAGTTGTTTAAGAAACTGTGGAGATAGGAAAGATGCTCCTCCAGTGTCTCAGTGCTCTTCCTGGTTTATTAGCAACTCTAGTACCTGTGTATGATGATACAGAGAGGAGTTGTTTGCCTCACTGTAATGATTAGGTAGGTTTATGGTTATTTTTATCACTGCACATATGAACTCTCATGGTGGCTGTAATTAGAGGCACACTGAAGCTCTGCTTCTTCTTGTCCATCTGAGGTTCAGAAGAAATCTGTCCTTCTGGCAAACTTTGTTTCTCTGTGGACTTTGTCTCTATATGCAAAAAAAAAATGGAATCAATTTGCGTAGAATGGCACAAAGTGAAGACTAATCCAGCAGCTTATATTTCTGTGAGGTTCCAGCATAGTTGGAGTGCTTCAGAAATGGGACTCTCTTAAAAGATTTGGAAAGACCGGATGTGCAAGTGCTTGTTTCCCTTCTGTTTTAATTGGTGTAACATGGCTCCAGTCTGTGGAGATGCCTCGATGTATACTTCTTAACTCTATAAGGTATTATGCCTTTAGGAACATATCCTCCCAAGCTTTACCTATATAGCAGTGCCTGTTTTCTCACTGGGACTGGTTGCTTGAATTAGGACTGTCTGCTTGATTTTGTTAGATTTTGTCCTTTAAAGGGCAAAATTACTAGTATGGACTTAGGCCATTGGAAAGTAACACATTGAGGAGTTAGAGGAAATTCAGATTTTCTCTTTCAGTATGGAGGCAATATAAGGAACCATAGCAGAGCCAGAGACAGCATGAATAAAAGAGAATATGTCTAGGCTGAAAGGGGAGGGGTAGCAAGTGCTATGAAATAAAGAATTTCAGTAAGCCAAACTAGCCAAAAAAAAATGCTCTTTAAAAAATGGAAGTCCAACCCATTTGAACAGAAAACCAGGGAAAACGCCTATGCAGTGGGATGTGTGTAAATCCCACGGTGAAAAGTCAGAAAGAAACTTGCAGGCTGGTCGAAGCATTCTGTGATTGACCACTCCAGGTAACTGTCGATATCAGCCCCTAGAGAGGCTTGTGTTGGCCACTGCGGGCAGAGAATGGGGTGAGACGGTTCATTGATCTGACGCAAAGGGCCATTTCCTGCATCCGTTAGCAGCTGTCAGCGAGAGCTCAGCATCTCACCGAGCCGGGCCTCAGGCTGGCAGCCTGCTCTCAGAGTGTGGCCAAGGCAGGCTTGGAGTCACTGTAGGAAGAAAACGATGAAATGCTTGTGCACTCAATTAGTTGGTTATTAATGCATCTTAGGCAATCTCCGAGTGATCTGGTGTGTGTGGCCTTCCATTAATCTGCCGCGTCACATCACAGAACAAATTGGAGAAAACGTGTTCAGGCTGGTTAGTGCCAAAAATTGAGGTTCTTTTGCTATGGGCATCCGGAACAAATCGCAACTATGTTTGAAAACTCACAGCTGCTCTTCCTTTTGCTATTTTCTCAGTCTCCTCCTCTGTCAGGACTCTGAGCTGCTGGGACAACTGGGAGAGAACCTGTGTTTTAGCAGGGCAACAGAATCGCAGATGCCGGGTGTGTTGAGAAAGGAAACACACCCGCCTCTGCTATTTAGCGCTTTCTTTCCTCAACATTGAGGAATACTGTGGGAAACCATTCAACATCTTAGTGTTACTCGTTTCTTTTTTTCCCTCTATCTCTGTTTTCTTTTCGATATGAAGGAACATGCTATGTTACAAAGATGTTTGTTCATTTTTTTAATGCATTTTAATGCATTTTCTTGATTTTTTTTTTTTTTTTTAACCTGATGGACACTATGGCTCACTGCTATCACCAAACCAGAGAGGTGTAAGGAGACAAATTAAAAAGCCTTGGGACACAGATGTTCTAGGCCCTTTCGTGCAAGATCAGGAAGGAAAATGTTGAAGCAGGGCATGTCTCAACTAAGAAGTTTTTTCAATTGGCAGAGATCCCCTCCCCCCAGATCTTTCTCTCGTCTCACAATGTTAATCAAATTTTGTGGGATCCCTCATAGAAGTTATAACTTACTGAGATTTGGTACATCTCTTGCTTAATTTATTCCATACTAGGTGAATTTGGGATGTTCATTCGACTGGGCTCCATCTATGTGCCCTTACTCCTTGCTTTCCAGTGAAGAGAGCTTTTTTGTGTTTCTAAATCAGATTGATTCTGTGCTGTATTGCATCCGGAAAAAAGAAATAATAACAAAGTGATTTATTCCATGGTGGAAGAAAGCGTCTGCCCATCGTTTTGGGAAGCTGTATGGCTTTAAAAGGGTTACACATACCAAGTAGCACATTACATAAAAACTGTCAAATTAACTCTAGACTATATTTCAGAGTCCTACCACTTTGCCATAGACATGCTTTAAAATCCTGGGGACCGGCTGGTGGTGTTCCCTGAAGATGTAGTTCTGCAGCTCAGGACTGGGTGCAGATGACAGGAGTGCTCATGGTGCCTCTTCTCCCTTTTGCTTTCTCATGCTATGATGCCCTTCAACTGGATGAGAAAGACTTACTAAAGAGCTTCCGCAATGCAGTAGGGCTTTCAGCGATGGTCTGTCTGACGGTCTGGAATGTAGTGGTGGGTGGGTGTTTGTGTGTGGGTGGTTTGGGTTTTTTTTGTTGTTGTTGTTTTGTTGTTTAGTTTTTTGTGGGTTTGTTCTGTTTTTTTGTTTTTGTTTTTTTTTTATTCTTCCTGTGTGAGGAAAAATCTGTTAGCTATGTTGCAAGCAGTTGAAAACTTCTCTTCTATCTGGACCTTGTGGTGCACAACCATTGCAGCAAGAGGCCCTGGCGTTTTTCTTGCCGCATCCCCCAGTTTCTCATTGTCATTTCCTACAGGGCTGGGATTCCAGCTGGAATACAGTGAACACCATTGATGGCTAGGATTTTTTTTCTTATCTGCCACTGTTCATTCCCAGAAGGACTGAAATCCATCTGTTTTAGAGCAGAGGATTTCAATTCCTTTCTGGTTTTGAAGACCTAAAAATTTTCTAGTGGAGGTATCAACCTCTGGATAGTATGCCTAGAAATAGAAGGATGTGTTCATGCTTGAGATGACTGGCAAGTATTTTAGTTAGCTAATGAGAAAAGAAAGGGGTCAGGATCCTGCCTTAGATATAGGGCCTATGAGTCACTGGGAAGGATTAGTGTGAGAACACGCAGACCACAGGTTTAGCAAGATGGAGGAACAGATAACCAGGAATTAGACTTGTTTTTCCAACAGCAAGTCTGCAAAAAATAGTCAGTGAGACTGATGCTGCAGTTTGTCTTGCCTATTCTTTTCTGATCTGTTTTTGTAGCTTGATCATGTTTGATTTCAGTAGAACCAGGTCATGTTTTAGTAGCAGCATGGGACCATCTGATCTGACTTGCTTCTTCTACTGCAAGAACTATTATTCTTATTTAACTTCTTTCAGAGGGCCAGAGGATGGAAATTTTCTTAAAAAACAATAGTCACAAATAAATGGAAACATAATAAGGGCTAATACAAAACTATACCAACTGAACAAAATTGTTCCTCTCAAAGGTAGTTGAAATTGTTCAGTGAGTTCGGAGGGGGGAGGACTGAGAGATGGATGCATACAAGAGACATCACAGTCATCTGAGTCTCATTACTGTAGGAAAATATGCTATAAAGAACCTCTGTCCCTGCCACTCACCCACACTGCCTCTCAGAAATATCATGCAGCACTTTTGGCTGGATTATTCTGAAGAATACGTCTACTCCTGTGTTGATAAACCTACTAGATTTTTTTTTTTTTTTTTTTTTTTGACTCTGTCCTTCTTTACTGCCTGGACAGATTTCTTGTGTTGAGTAGAAAGCATCAGTTATAATATGGAAAGTTCAATATTCCAGTGCTGTTGATACCTGAATTAAGTGCTGTTACGAAGGCAAAGAACCAGACCTGGATTTTTTTGCCTTTATTAAAACCCAAAACAAACCCAGGAAACACTGCCAAAAACAAAATTAGAAGAACTTTGTATCTCAAAGACAACACAAAATAGCATCTAGAGAAAACTTATTGTGTGAAATTTCAGATTTAAAATATCTTAATCCAACCTTATGTGAATATCCATGACAGCACAGACCTTATTAATGTGGTCATGTGGTCTCAGCATATACAGTCCTCTGTGTCCCCTCTTCCCTGTCCCATTCCTGCCCATCTTCCACAGCAAATCTTCACCTCCTCTGATACATGTGACAAACGAATCAGAGAAAGGAGGCAGTTGTTCAACGTATTCCTTTATCCTCATCATTCAGTACGGAGCCTGTGCCTTATTTATCCTCTACCCCCTGTGCTGAACACAGAACAAGTTTGTACTAATCCCAGCAAAGCTGCACCTTGCATGGGCAGGTGCGTTGGTGGGCAAGGACCAGTGAGCACAGGCAGTGCCCTCTGTGGCTGACCCCGCAGCAGGGAGCAGGACTGGAGGTGCCCTTCTACGATGCCGAGCCCAGTCCCCTGCTGTCACGGGCCAGCGCCCTTTATCAGTTGATCCAACTCCATCAGAACACTAGGTTTGGCCATGAAAGTTGGGGGGGGGGGTGTCTGTATGTTTTCATTGGTGTGCTTTGGCAGACAGCTGCTTTCTGTACAAGATAACTCCAGGCTAGAGTTAAGAGTCAGTGCTTAGGGGAGAAGGGACCCTCTTCAGGGACCATGTGGGTTTCCATATGTTCAGCATCCTGTAGGAAATCTCTCTGTACTGCATTTGTCTCATTGCTTGGATCTGCCTGGTGAAGGAGATTGCCCTGTGTGCTATATATTCTTTGAAGCACTTCAACTCACAGTAGAGAAGCTGTAGCATTTGGAAATGGAGCTACAGGAGGTGGGAGGATGCAGGAAGGAGCAGCAGTTGCACAGAGCTGTGCAGCCCCTCCAGATGAAAGCTGTCATTGGGAGAGAGCTTGGCTGTTTGCCCTGAGCAGTGACTTTAGGGTTGGGTGACCCTAAACAGAGGCTGCAGTACTCACTGGGCAATGCTGTCTGCTCCTCTGATTATCAAGTGTCTTTCCATCGCTGGAGGGTTCTATGTTGATAAGTTCCTTTACTGGGGCAACATTACTGGAATTTTTCCTAGGCAGATTTTCGTGAGACACGAACAAAACATCCCAGGCAGCCTGGCTTTGTCATTGTTGCACATTCTGATACACCCAGCTGTGTCTTAAAATACCTTTGAAGTATATGATGATAACTTCCTAAGCAGCCTCCAAAAATGGCTGAGTGTTCACTCTTTGCAGGTGGCATGTGTGGCGGAGCAAAATGCAGTGCTCAGGAAAACTCAGGGCAAGAGACTAAGGATAAAGTATAACGAATTCCCATCCAGTATTCTTGTCTCCTGACCACCTGTATTCCGTATAACTCAGGATACAGAGCATAAACTTTAACTAACAATTACAACAGCACAAACATAAATAGCTGTGTTAATGTCAAAGCTAAGGGTGCCCAGGAAAGATGTGGGAAAGTCAAATGATTTGAAAGTAATGGTACTATGGGACAGTACCAAAACAGAGTTCTAAACCACTTGTGTTTTAGTGCATTAGCACTTTCCTTATTTAAAGGAGGATATGTAATGAGCAAAATAGGTCACCCAATGTAAATGGAGTTCCTGTGAACTATAGAGAAAAAGCTTTGCCTTTTCTTAATGTGATTGACTTTTAATTGTGCCGCTTCTTAATGTTTTAGGGATAGTTAGTTTTTAGAGGATCCTTTATAACATCCTTTTTCTTAAGGGTGAACAACAAAAAGATAAGAAAAATAAATTGCCTGCCTATAATAATGTTTATTTTTAATATATCAATTGGACAATGAAGGGAAGAATCCAGGGAGGTGAATGGGAGCAGAAGGAGACAGAGTAGACTAATTTGCTTTTGCTACTGATGGCCATAGTGGAAACAATATGATGCTTTGCTCTTGTCTGCACAGAAGTGTTGTCCTATTTTAATGATGCTGGTGTGAAAATGAGGTAGGTCCTTTGAGTCCTGTGCAGGGCATGGTGAAGTTTTGGGGATGGTGGGAGAGGTGGGATGCAGGAGAGGGTGTGCACAACTCATGATCAGAGTCACATTGCATGCAGTGAGCGCTGTGTCTGATCATGTGGCGGGCCTTCTAGTGCTGATGACTGGCAGATCAAAGAGTCGGGGAAGACGGGGACATGAGTGTTGCCAGTGACAGTGTGGGAAGCAAGAAACAGAAGCTCCTGGGCTGGCTATAGCCCCAATATCCCCCTCTTACCCTGGAAAATCTGCAGTTTTCCTACTGATACAGGATAAACGTGCTTATAAACATGCGTCTTATACCTTTGAAGCAGAAGTGGCTTTATAGGTATCAAGCACTTTTACATGGATAGAACCGTTTCATAACGAAGGGACTTGTGTCAGTGCATGTGACAGAAAGATGCTTTTGTTACAGCATTTTTAAATCAGAACAAAATCTGAGTGTAGGTGCCATGGTGATAAACCAAGCCTTAACTGAACCACTCTTGCTAATCAAGATACATCCAGAGAGACCATTTCTCCCCAGCAGCAGCTGCTGCCGTTCTAGTGAGCGGCCTGGTTGTCTCGGAGGAGAGGGCAGGATGCAGGATTTCCTGTTTGGCTTCTCCCCGCGTTGTTCCAAGGGAATCTGCACTCACTGGCCTCTGCAAGTGGCAGAAAGGTCGACTGCTGTGCTGGTGGGAAGCAACTCTTCGTGGTGTGGTGACTAGTTAATCACTGGTTAATTGCTATTTTAAGCATAATGGTGGCAAAAGCATGGCATAGGAAGATTTATCTGGCATCTGGCTCTGAAGGCAGAGGGTTTTGTAAATGAATATGTCCTTCAATGAGAGATTATTGATTTCTCTCATAAAAATTCTGCTTACTGTGGTTCTCCTTAATACTGACATAGCTGTAAGATAGCAAAGCTGCCCATATACCTCTCTAGTTTACTAGGAAGAAAACTGTCCCGTTTGTCTGACTACCTCATCTTCAACCCAGAACTTCACTAAGGTAAGAATAAGTGTAAGTCATCATGGCTAACATGACCACTTGGCAACCTATATAGAGTGATGGACTAGGAAATTCAGGGCTATAACTAAACATAAAAATGATAGATGCATTCAGTAATATGTTCTTTCAGGAAATAAGATCATAGCACACTGCTCATAGCTAGTACCTGGTGCTACATGTATGTAGCACTATAGGTGCATGATGCTCTTCCAAAGGCACTTTGTAGCTTCAGTGGCTAGGCAATATGTGGAGTTTTGAGTCTACTGTCGCTTCTGGTCTGGACGCAAGTCAATCTCTCTATGTCCAAAGATCTACAGTTTGCTTCTTCCAAGTGACCCACCACTGAGTGTGAGTATTGGTCTGAATGAAATGCTTCCGTCTCTGCTGCTCTTTGATGTAAAATAAAAAGATGTTATATTGAAAATCCTACAAAACATGGAAATGCTGAGGTTTTGTCAGAAATAAATGCCTGAAAAACACCAGCTGTTACTCTTTGGGAATGTAGATGCAGTGTCTCATAGGAGTTGTAATTCAGGTAGTTCATATCCCTGTTATCCTCTCTTGGCTGGTTCACCAGCTGAATTGCATTCTCATGATGCACTGTAACCAGAGGATAGTATGATGCATTGCAGTGGCACAACAGAAGTTTGATGCATCCTGGGATATGTTTTTCTAGCTAGTGAGTTAGAGAGGGGGACATGAAGCATCTGATGGAACTTCCACAAGGAAGCATGGTAATTTTCTGAGTAGAAATGTTCAGCTTGGAATTTTCCTACTTTTTTAATGACAAAAATAATAACCAAAGCAGGTCAATATTTTTTTTATTATGTATCAAAGAATAAGGGAATTATTTGGTATCAGACTGCTGGTCAAGGGCAGCCGTTCTTAGCAGATAGAGAAACTAGCTTCTACAAACCAACCAGCATGCTTATATGGTTCTTGAAAAGTATGAATACTTTGCACTTTCTTCTTAAAATCCTATTAAAGGGGGAATTTTGAATGCACATAAAACAGAGCCACTTGAACAAACAAAGCAGTTTTGCCTCAAAGTAATTGCCACTTATTTTGTTTATAATTTGAGCCATGCTGCTGACATCACATTAGACTTAACTGCATCCTGTTTTGATGCTAACTAATATTTGCCCTAATGCTAGGTATAAATAAGCTGGGGCTTCTCTTGAGACTAAGCAGATATTGCATCTTTAATGGGATTTAATAGGCATAAACAAGCCAATTGCTCTGCTTTGGGATTAGAATTATGTGATTTTTCTCCTTTTATATTTAATGAACACTGAAAAGCACTAAAAGTCATTAGGCAATCTTCATGAACACCAAGTTAAAATAAAATAATCATTTATCATTCATTTCCATGCAGGTTCCCCAAATACTCTGCCTCAGTCATTTTGTTCACAGGCATAGTGATGGGGAATGCTGAAGGCTTTCAGCCCCTGGCAGAAGCTCCTCAAAAATCTACATCTCTTTGCATGGCAGTGCCATGCCTGCCTTGCCCTGGCATACCATGCAGGGTGAGTGGAGGAATGTTCATGGATAGATGAGAAAGGTGGCCATCAAAATCCAAATTTGAGTGACAAAGTGAGAGACATAAACATGCTTCTACTGACCTGATTTCGTTCAGCACTGGTTTATGTAGGTAAATATATATTTTAATTTCTTCAGTAGGAATTTAAGCACTTATATTAGAGTTTAGATATTTAAATTAGATTTCAAAATCTCACCAGTGCTGTTTCTTTCTGAATGATTGGGCCTAAGGCCTTTCTGAAGGAGACAGTGTTCATGATGGGCAATTAGCAGAGGCAGCATCTCAGTGCATAGTCAGTTTGCTAGTAAAATCATCACTATGCATGACCAAATGACAGCCAAGGTACTCAACTTTGACTACATTACTAACATCTGCCTGCATGGCAATGTAAATTAATTTTGTGAGAGATCTGAGGAGAAATTCTGTCTTGTGAAATCCTTGAATCACCACAAATTCAAGTAGATACTATTTCCCTTCATTGTCCATCCATATCTAGTCTGCAGTGGGTCCCCATCTCCCTCTTCCCTTAAACAGAGCATCTTGTGAAATAAATTTATTTGAAGAAATTGTTCTTAAATGCCCATATGTGATACACAAAAAAAAGTCCCATATGACACAAGCTGGTCATTGGTCATCGTTTTGGTGAAGGTAGTGTGTTCTCTGTTCTTCATTACTCTGCAGGAAACAAGCTTATGGCCATAACACATTTCTTGTTTTCGTTCCCCTTGTTTGTCACTGTTCTTTTCAGTCAAGCCTACATCAGACACACCAGTTCCAAGGCAATATGGGGTCATTTAAATGTGTTGATGTCAGAGGAGGAAGGAGCAGAACCAGTATGTGAAACATCCAAGGGCTTACTTTGAACTATGTGAATTCATGCTATGCAAGCTACTGCAGAAAAGGGAATGTGAGGTTACTGCAGTCACTCATGCTTGGGCAGATACTTGTCATCCCAAAACTATGCTGTTGAGGATTTTAGTTTACTAAGAGCAACAGAGAGGGAAAAATTAGAAGTGGAATGTAGGTCCTCAGGATCCCAAATTATTAAGAGGTAGAGGTGCCATCATCACAAACTAGCCTACTTCTCTCTTACGGATGAAGCGGAAACAGTAGAGATAACATTATCTTGGGTCTTTTGGAGTGAATTTTTCAGGGTTTGTATAAACCTGGTGCAGTGTAAATCCAGACATCTAAATTTAGGTTGGCTTCTGTGTCCAAGGGCAATTTGAAGTATACTCTTGCCTCATTTGGGCTCTTACCCCATCTGTGGGCTTGCTGTAACCTGAGCTTGCCTAGGGACAGCAAGCCACTCAATGGGTTGGGCAAAGCAGACTGCAGGGCTGACGAGAGATCACCTCTTCTTATGTAAGCAGTGGCCACAGAAAATCAAAATTATCCTCCTTTAGTGATGAGTATCATAAAATGACACCATCCACTCCTGGGATGCCAAGGGTAAAGGTCTTCACAGAGGTGCCAGTTCTCCAGCCCTGGGGCTATTTTCTGCCTGTAGAATACAGCTCTGGGCTCTGCCTGAGAGCCTTTCTGCAAAGCGTTTCAACTTGTTTTATTACACAGTGCTAAACATACAGGCAACATCTGTCATCTCTTCAGTGATTCCATGGAAGTCTCTTTTCCCCATAGCTGCCGGCACAGACTGGGAATGTGTAATGGATTTGACTCTACAAGGTGTGAAATATCCTTTGTTGTCCAACAGCCTGTGTGTGCCTCACACAGTCAAATGCTGCTGCAGAGGCATTTCTGTGGCTCTTCACTGGCAGAGCTGGATTACACTGCTTGATGTCATATTTGAAAGCAAATTTGCATCCTCAGTGACTACTTCTTTCCTTCTGCAGCATTTCTTCTGTATTTTTCTACTCCTTCATTATTTAGGGAAGTCCACTCCTTGCTGAACACCTGCCTGGAAATGTAAGCTGGTCAGGAACTGATCTCTTGCAGACTTGCTTGGGTCTGTTTTAATCTCTTGGGCTCTTCACTATTAATTGCCCATTTTTCTTCCTCTCTGAGCTTTTTTTCTGCCACCCACTTTGGAGGTACTGTCTTCTGTACTGTACTTCTAGAAGAAGACTTTGTTCAAAATACACTCCACTGAAGCCCAAAGATGGAGAAAATTAATAAAAACCTGGATCAGCGCCTCCTATAGTGGTGGGGGAGTTCTGACTTGAAAATGGCAGAGTTTTCAAATAGTCTGACAGTGAGATTAAGGGAGGTGAGGGTTCATATCATATCACGTTTCATTGCCATTTGGTTACCTAACTCTCCAAGGACAATTATAGTCTAAGTTACATATGCACAGTTTAGTGTGTCACTGGTTTAGTGTCTTATTTTTTCCTTTATGACTTAAGTATCTTAAAATTTTTCCAGGTCACCAGCAAAAGCCCAACCTAGTATTTAGACAACACTACCACAGTGGTAAGACATCTTTGATTTGCGATGACCCTCCCTGCAAAGTCCTTTCTGAATGGCATTAAGAGGTGATCCTTATAGCCTTTATTGGACTGAAACATGGGCACTGTTAACAATGGTTAGTCAGGATAAGCAAAAATCTTGCCGGGGCTGCAGTAATCCTTTGACGATGCAGGGCAGATTTAGGGAGACTCAATCTAATCAGTATTCACTCCTAAGGCAAGTGTCTACAGAAGCAGCTGGTATAGTCCTGCACCAATGGATTTCTGTGGAGAGCAGTGAGAAGGGTTTTGGATGGCCTGGGGTGTTGAGAGGCCGATTGGGAGGGAAAGGCAGAGGTGAGAAGAGTTAAATAGGTGTAGGAGGATGCTAGTGTTCAACGAGCAGAGATAGGGACATCCTCAGCAGCTATAGCAAAAAGCAGCATGATATAGTATAAGAAAGGAAACATGAAGCTGAGGGTAACACTGAAGATATAGACTGTGAAGTCCCATGGCAAGGGTAGCAGGCACAGCAGGAGCAGGGATATGCTAGTAGTCAATGATATGTAGTAGACGTTTCTTGTGATGCAGCCTTTGGGGTTCTTTGGCTAAGGAAATATTTTTTTTTTTTTAGACTGTCAGATCAGACAAGGGGGCAAACGTGTAACACTTCAGGAGGCACGACTGGAGTTGAAGGTGAAAGCAGAGAGCACGCTGGTTTTCATCTGAGCAGAGATGCAGTGAGAGGGCTTGGCTCAGTTAAGAGAGCTACAAAACTTGTGCAGGGTTTTCCAAAGGAGCTTGCAGCAGTCGGTTACCTGCTTGCTGTTGTATTCTCTGAACTGGCAATCCACATTTCAACGGCTCTTCAGACTATCCCCACCTCTGCCCAGTGAACTCTTGCTATCCCACTTGGTGTGATAAAAGAAACTGCTAAAAGTGGAGGCTGCTGAGTGCTGTGCTGCCTCTGTTCAAATCTCTAATGAGCTCCTCCTTGTAGTTCTAGGTTTAATTAGTTTTCATTGCAATATTAATGATCCAAACAAACCATTTTAACTTTCCTGTTGCACAGCTGGAATCTTCTTATTTAGCATTCTGCTCTATAAGGGAATCACACCAACTTCCTTTCCCCTCCCCTCTTTGTGCCATTAATATGCATTAAAATCAGTCTCAGTGGCATGGAGTTGCAGACCTACTATAAAACTATAACAATTTCTAAAAATGGCAGGATTGAACTAATTGGAGCCTCATCCAAATAATACAAAGATAGATTTCTCCCAGAGATTATGACAGTGATGATTAATACTTCATTTATTTATTTACGGTGTATCAGCATTTACAAAGATTCGCTTATTCCTCTGAGCACAAGTATAATATCTCTTGAACTCCTTGATAATAAAATAGAAATGACTAATTTATACATTAATGACAACTCCTTTCTCTCATGTTATTTCTCCATGAGAAGGGTATGCCTTCATCTTTCCAGCACAGGTCTGGAGACTACACATCTTAAACTTTCGTCCTACCACAATGGACTAAGGTGCATCCCACGGTTCCTCCTGAAATCATTCATAGGGAAGACTTTGAGAGGACAGCCTTTTTGTTACCTTCTAGTGCATTTTAGCTCCTGGACTCATCATGATTTGTGGAGACTGAAATAAAGTATGTTGTAGATAGTCTGGGGATCTTCACGCTGAAGGATGCTGGAGAAGACTATGCTCTCCTGTGCTGAAGGACTGAGATGGAGTCATTGCCAGTGCTTTCTTTCCTAGCCATAGAAATCATAGGAAAATCAGTAGTGAGGAATCATCAAAAGCCTCTTGCCAACCTTCTGCTTGGAGCTAGATTATGCCCAACAATAGATGGGTCAGTTATGGTTTTGCCTAGCTCAGAAATGAATCTCTTCTGGGAGCCCAAGGAGCTGTACTCCACACAGGCTGTCAACAGCTGGATAAAAGGATTTACCTGGCCTATTACACAGAGGTCAAGGTACAATGTTGAAAATGCCAAAAAGATTTAGTGTCACTTTCAAAGGCTCATTTTCACTGAGGCTTACTCTAAGTGCTCACATCATTTTTGAAAATAGGACTTTGGAGTGTGTGCATTAAGATTAAGGACAGAGTTCTGATTGCTTGCGTTGGCACTGCCTGCAGGGTATAAGTTCAAGAGAGCAATGAGTGACTGGATTGCAGAACACCAGCCCCATGAACCAGGCAGCGAGGAGCCAGAAGTGACTTATTCAGGACTCCTGCTTTGGCAGACTGATATAGACAATCCTTCCTTGTGCACTATCCCCAGCTCACCCCTTTTTGAAGAGAAGTGTCCTCACAGAGCATCTTCCCTTATAATGTTATCCAGCCAACTGTGTGCTAAACATCTGCCTGCTTCCATACTGTTATGCCTAAATCAAGAATGTGTGTTACCAGAGACTGACTTGAAAATCAGAATATTAGGTATGTGCAGGCAAGGAGTTGTGTGATCACTATTTAACCCCCCCCCCCCAGGTACTCTTGGAGTTAGGAGAATTACCCAGGAAAAAGATTGGGTACTGAGGACTGAACTTTGCCTGGTGATCTTGAGGCGCTCTCCAACTGTGTGGGATTGTAAAGGTAAAACTCCCTGCCCCTCTCTGTGTGTATTTAAATGCCATAGGGTCCTTCCATTTTCCCAGCTGACTGAATAGAGTGTGATTCTTGGCTGACGGGATTGATGATCCATTTTCTTGGCTTTTGTGATCCCTCAGGGGAAAGACTTCAGTTTGGGGTGGAGGGGGTGGAATTGCCAGAGTATTTCCTTCCAGCAGAAGTTTCTTCAAGGCTCATATCTGTGAACCGGTTTTGGAAATGCTCTCGTGCTGTTTTTCTTACTGATTTCCTTTCTGACAGTTTGTCATTCAATTGTTGTGCTAGAGGATAAGAGTAAATGGTAATATGCCAAAGCAGACAGCCTGCAACTTGAAATATACTTGTTCAAAGTGCTGCTGCTGGGCAGTTGTAGATAATCAATTTGTTTGCTCCCAAGTGGGAAAGAACACAAGCACTTGTTACCCCTTCATGTAATTCTGTGAGCATGGAAGGGGAACAGAGGGAGATGGGGAAAGAAAGGATGCTCTTTCTTTGCTCCTTTGGAAAAGGTGGAGATAAGCCTTCCTTGAGCTGCAAGCAGTACCAGTGCTGTGTCCTGCCAGTGTGAGGCATGCACTCTCCCTGGAGGCCTGTAGGACAGGTGCTTAGAGCACTACAGTATTAGCTAGAAAAAAAAGCAGTTTTTTTGTTTTGTTTGTTGTTTTGTCCTGAGGCACAATGAAACTTGCCTCAGAGTTTGTAAATTACCCTGACAAATCCAGTCTCTCTTAGTAGATGTGTTTTCTCCCTTGCCTGTAGCCTGGACACCCAATACCCTGGGTGACATCACTCCAGGCTGAGCAGCCCATACAAACAGGACTGGAGCCATGAAGCCTGTGCCCGCAGGTGTGTGGTGTGATGGATGTCCTGTCTCCCAGCCTGGAAACGTGCCTCACCACCAGGCCACATCAGGAAAGGAGCACAGTAGCAAAAGGGAGGTAAGTTCCTGAGGCTTCGTGTTACTAGAATTCCCTGCAGTGCCTTGCTAGGCTTGACAGAACTGCAGCAAGGAAATGAGCAATTTAGATACATTCCTTATTCCAAATGCAACGGTTGTTTAAGGCTAAAATTCTTCTTTTTATTAAGCTTTTTTATCACATCCAGCTAGCCACAGCTCTCCACACATCTCTTACTGTGCTCCCTTTCCCTACCAGAAAACATCTTTTTTTCACTTCTGGGAGCCCACTGGGCCTCTCAAGAGCTCGAGTTAACAGTTCACCAAAAACAGCAAGTGCACCAGGGATTACCTACTAGCTGCAACTGAACCATTGCATTCTAGCTCCCAGTTGTATTTATGGTTAATCATACCAGCAAGGTTTAAACTAATGCAAGTATGTCCAGCCTCAAGGTCAACTTGGCTTAATTTACATGAGTTTAACTTCACTTATTTCACGGGAATTTAAGCTAATGCATTTTACCTAATGTTCACTGTAAGCTACAAATGAGCAGGTTAGCTGGTGGGGTTCAACTGATATGTGGTGATAAACTCATAACCCAGTTTGTCAAAGGAGCGCATCTGACTTTGGGTTTAGCGTCACATAAAAAGGCTTGTGGCAGGAGATTGATTCAATGTAAGCAACACACAAGGTTTTAAGCCTAACGTAAGACTCAGATTGAGGTCTGACTTCGTATAGCTTTGGGGTTGTCACATATTACTACTTATTTACCAGGAACTGTTGCCCTTGGAGGTCTACTAATGTAACTACATATGTGTTCTCTCCCTAGCCTGTTTCTATGAGAAAGCTTACATTTTAATTCTTACTAGGAGGTCTCAATCTGCACTATATTTTGCAGAATCAGGCTGGGGACTCCTACAGGCAGGGGCCAGTAAAATCCAGAGGGGGAAGATAGAGCCCAGCAATTTTCCAGCTTTATCTTATTGCTCCATCTTCCTGACTAGCTTGGCAGCAAGTAGCACAGCATGCATAATTGCAGCTTCAGAGTGACCTGCTTTGCTCTTCCTTCAGTCAACCCATTAGCCAAAACAGTGCTGTCAAGCTAAAATCAAAATAACTATACCAAGGGAGGGATCTGATTTAACAAAATTGTTTTCTAAATTGATTTAAATTGGTGTTCAAACTGTGTGCATGGCTTCCTTCAGTGGCAGAAGTATGATTGTTCCTCTTCTGCTTTCTGGTAGCTCTGCAGAGTTGAATCACCTGAGAGGGGCCAGCCTCGAGTCTCTCCATATCTGGGCATTTTCACTAAAGTGAGTCAACTTTTGATAACGAAACTGTGATGTTTCAGTTAAGAGCCTTGGGAGATTTTCTGCTCCCAGACTAAATCATGTGCCACCTAAAGAAACACTATTTTATCTCCTAACAGAGCACATCCTGTATTGCCAGCCCCAAATGCTCCAAATCAGCAATATCAGTGTCTCTTTAAAAACGTAAGATTTTAGGAAGAGTGTTTTTTTTTTCTTTTCTATTTTCCTTGGTGTTTTGCACCTTTGCAACACAGCCAGCTCAAGGTTTTTCTTTTGCAGCTGTGAGTACCAGCAACTTATGTGGCTTTTTGGGGAGTGGGATCTGACTGCTTTGTGTAGAAACCATTTAATTGCACTGTCATCTTCTCAAATAAGAATATTTTATTGTGCTAAAAAAAATGTAAAAATTAACATAGGTGGCATTTATACATTAAGCACTGAATTTTGTGACACAGTAAAAGTATTATGGCTGGCAACCATGTCTTAGATGTAGATGTGCTGAAAAAGAAAAACTCAGAGACCTGCAATTTCACAAAGTGCATTTTCCAAAGATGAATGGCACTGCAGGAGCCGGGTGCATTTATAGTTGTCTATAAATAATTAATAATTATATTAAAGGTGTAGGGTTGACTGGGCAGGCTTCCTCTTCTGGAATTGAAATATTGCCTTAAAATCTTTAGCCATTTGGCATTTGATTGAAAGCTGCATGTCATAGCATTTCCACATTGAAACTCTTCACAGGGAAAAACTTGGAGCTGTCAATTGCTGCGAGAGCTAATGCAGCATTAAAAATGTAGCGGCTTCCTGGGAGAAAGCAGCGTGGGTGGGGAACGCGTGTCACTAGTATATGCTGTAACGAGACTGTAAGTGGCCTCTGCGTATTCATGAATGATGGCCGACCTCTGCTCCACTAGGGCACACGTGTGCATGTCCATCATGACAACATGCTCTGAACTTACTCCACATGAGGCTCTTAGGAACATATCTCCCAGTCTATCTCCAAATATAGCCCTGCTGGCCTGCAATATAAGGCAGTGGGGAGAGCTGCTGGACCGAGGAGCCATTTGGAGGCTGTGCTGGGTGATATTCACCAAGATCTCTTTGCCTGGGTGATGACCTTCTTTCCTAAGAGGCAAATGTCTGCAGCTTGTAAAAGAAAAAGATGCCTCTGAATGCCTTTCCACTTTTAAAAGCTCCCTGGTGCCGGCTCAGCAGAGCCAGCGAAACCCACAAGTGACAGTCTTCACTGTACTTGTACTGTACGAATGTATGCAGCCATACATCTAGACAGGGACGCGCGCCCCAAGCAGGGCCTGGGGACTGCCTCTGGCTGCAGCTTTGACCTGAGTCAGATGGCTAAACAGGAACTGTTTCAAAGTCAGTTCCTGGGAAAGTAAGTCCAGTAACCCCTCTGCACCTCAATTTTCCCCTTCATAAGCCCTTTGTAGAATGGGGCTATATAACTGCTCACAGGAGACTAGGAAAGATTCATTTATTTGTATTTAAAGTACACCAGGGTCTTTAGAGGGAAGTCCTTTATTAGAGCAGTAATGAATAAGATCAATAATAATAATTCCATTATCACTGTGAAATTGTAGGGATTTGGTCAATGTCACTTGACCACAGTTTTGTTTTTCCCACAGATTACAGCAAAGAATAAATCATCCTCCCTAAGTATTTTTTGAATGTGGAGGATGAAAATGATATATTGCTATCTTTTAAAAGAAAATTAAAACTTTAACTCTGAGGTGTGTGTAATAAAATGGCACTTTAATTCTCCAGTGTGCCATGCAGGCTGCTTCTGTTAATTTATTCTTTTCTTTTCTTTTTGTGCTTCATGTAATGTTCTGAAGTTATTAATGTGGCAATATATTTGACCACAAAAACCTGCCTTCTAGTGTTGTTAAGACCGTGAATTAACTCCACAAATGGGAGGCATTTCAGAGTTCAAGGCAAACAGGTCATATTTTGATTAAAATGATTAGCAACATGACCGATATACATGGAGTTTTAGGCAAAGGCTTTCCCAGGTGTCTTTCTCTGATGTGTAGCCTTGGGTCTTGTGAGCCTCCAGCTCTCAGCAGCATGTCTCCACTGTGAACTGCATGGTGCAGAGACCTGCAGACACCACCATCTGAGCTGGTTCAGACTTGGGATACTGGTGCTTGGCCATTTGCTCTGACCAACACTGCTACTAGTGCACCTGGATGCCTTCCCGTCCTGCAGCAAGCATACAAGATACGAGGCTAAGGTCCCTGCAGCACATTCACTAGTGCAAAGTACCTTGGCAGAAGTCACTTGGTAAAGTGGCACCTCAGCTCTTAAATGACCATGATGTTACCTACCTTAGCTGGATGAGCCAGAACCCAGCAGCAGGTAGCCAAAAAGCATTCAGGAGGATTGGATTCAGTTCAATGCAATTTGGGCCAAATATTCGAACTCAGTGAATGGTTCCAGGACTAAGATGTGGGCCTAGAAACATGTACCTATGGGGCAAGTCATCAAAGGCTGATTCAGTATACTGAAGACTGCACTCTGAACTGTTTGTAGGATCAAGCCTTTAAGTCACTAGTGCCAAGCTAGGTTACAGCTACTTCCAAAATAACTTTCCTCATCTAGCTTATTCCTTTATCCCTGTGCTTAAGTATTTGTAGGACTGGTCCCAGATCCGTGGCACAGTTTCCACTGAATGCAGTTTACTGGGCTCAAGTTCAGCCCTCTGTATCTGTAGGGCCGTGGCAAATACATAGGAAAAAGACAAAAGTTTTTTATTAGTACTTGGATTTGTGCCAGGGTTAGTATTAGACTCTGGGAATGTGTGCAGTTAGGGAGATCATGGGCATGCTAAGCTGAGAGCTATGTTCCACATAAGACATCGAGGTTACTGAGGCCTTGACTCTGCTGTGGATGCAATGCATTCATGCAGTACCCTGGAGAGACTGTCTTGGCAGAGAACTGGGAGGAGTCAGGTTTTCAAATACAGTTTTCTGAACTGTATTGCTGTGTTAGCTTTGATGTCTGCCTTTCTGCCCTAGTAGGGCTATATTCATCCCTCCAAAATGTCCGCTTAGAGCTCAGCAGTCAAAAAAGGCAAACAGAAGACTGGGAAAGGAGTCAAGAGCAGTATTTTGTCCCTGTGCAAATCCATGCTGAATGCTCTATGGTGGTAATTACCTGTATCTCCAAAAGGATGTGATAGTAGACTGGAGAAGGTACATAGGGAGAACAACAGAAATGCAGAGGAGTGCAGAATATCATTTTCCAGGGGGAGAGGTTAAATGAATAGGACTCTTAAGCCTAGAAGAGAGGCAACTGATAGGGAATGATTTTTTCATTAGTTCTCACAATCCAGGAACTGCAAGCCATGCAATGAATGCCAGAGGAAAGATAATTCTAGTCACAGTCAGAGACAGGTTATTTGATGCAGTCTAGTCCATTTTTATGATGTTCTTAAGAGGCACTGAGTAATAGGCTTTATATGAGAAAGAGGGTTGGGGTTTACTCTGGGCACCTGACACAAAGACAAGTTGTACTGGTGCACAACAGACCTCCTTGCATCTTTATCTTTGGCTAACTTGCTGAGACACATTCTGATGAATGCCAGACTCCTATGAGGAAGATGAGGCTGAACCACTGGACCAGCATCCACCTAGATTTGGTAGTCTGTTCCCACGGTGTGGACAGTGTAGCCCTGACAGAAGGCTGCAAAAAATCTGACTCTGGGGTCAAAGCTCTGTAAGTAGTTTCCATCTTGGCATGTCTACTCAGCAGCAGATGTCCAGCTCTAGGTGGGAAGGGATTCTTGTCATTAGTACTATTAACCAAAGACTTTCTAACTGCTTAGAAGCCAAATTGCTAATGGACATTTCTTAGAGCTATTAATTCTTACCCTCTACTCAAGCCTTGCTGGTCAGACTTTTATCCTTAGTGCCAGTTGCGTGAGCATTTGTCTGACAGCTGAGCTCCCCGAATCTTGGCACAAGCAGGAGCGGAGGTTGATGGTGTTCTCATTGCTGATGGCTGGGCAGAGGCAGATTGTGCTGCTGGGTTTGTTGGATTTCTCTTGAAGAAGAATGAGGTATAGTTAAGTAAAATTGCTTAATATGGTTTGGGGGAGTCAGAATCAGCCATTGGGGAATATGTGATGCTCTGCAGGTGATGCTGAGAAGTTGCTACATGATGTATTTATGGAAGCATGTTTGGGAAGTGAAATGGGAAGGGAGGGGGCAAAGTCGAGATGCCGTAGCTGCTGTGGTGAAATGCAAGCAAGTGGCCAGCTACGCTCTCACCACAGCAGTCTTGAGAATTGTTTGCCTGCCTTCTTCGGATAGTGCCTCTGCATCAGAGACAGGAGAACAAGACAGAAGAGCACTCCCCAAGCATGTCAGCATGAACACCACCATCACCAGTAGCCTAAGCTGACAGCGGCATGGAGGAGCACTTGTTCTGCCCTGCCAGTGATGCTGTACAGGCAGCAACCTCCAGCTGAGGTTGATTGCCAGCTGCCAGGGAAGTTGTTAATATTTTATGTCTGTTGCAGCCATTCAGTTGTAAAGATCAGCCCATGCACTAAGATGGGGCAGCCAGGGAGGTTGTGCCTAACTACTGAGTCCCCTCGCTGTTTCCAGGCATAGGGAGTGACCAAAGTGGGGCAAAGCCGCTGCCACTCTCTGCTGCGTCCTCCAGACCTCGTGCTTAGCAGTGAGAGCCAAGGACGTGTACTCTTTCCAGGGCTGTCAAATGGACAGTGAAAGGAAACAGCCTTAAAGGCTCAGTTAACTGGAAAACAGCACCTGTCTTTTTAAGAGAAAGCAGTGTTTGCTTGTCACTCTTGTCAGCAGCATGGGCTCTGCCTGAAAGGCCCTTTAGGCACCTGATTATGTAGGAGGGGGAGCTACGTTCCTGCGCTCTAACACCCGCAGCAAAGTGCTGGCAGGCCCTGGGGTAAGGGAAGGCGGGTTAAGTATCAGTGCTCAAGGATATCGCTTGGGAGCACAGCCCGGCACCCCTCACTACGCGGGGCGCTGGGCAGCGGCGCAGCATTTCCCACAGCCCTTCTCTTAGCCACAGTGGAGGAGGAGAGCATCAGCACAGGCAGACTTCCTCTGTGAGGAGGACTGGGTACATATCTCTTTGGTTCATCTTTCTGGGTGAAACAGCATTTCCTGCCTGTGTTGGAAGTGAGATGTAACACAGCTTTGTTTGCATGAACTTGTTGCTAACCAGTCACCCCCTATCTAGTTCAAACATGCCAGTGGTTTCAGTTGCCCCATCTTCTCTTGCTTTTTGTTTAGGTTTGCTCTAAAATCCTGTTTAGCTGGAGTGGTCAAGAATGACACTTTGGTATAAAAGCCAGGAGCTTGGGCAAAGCAGCCCAGTGGCACCATGCTTGCCCTGTGCTAGCAGGGCAGCCGGTGAGAGCACAGCAGGACGGCTCGCAGCGTAAACTGAAAGCTTGGTGTGTTTTGCCTAGGAAGTCATTCAAGTCAGACTTTGGAAGTCTGGAGGAAGATGCTTAATTCACTTTAGGTGCCTTTGATCTGAGCCTATAAAATCTTGGGCAGTTCGTATTTTCTGCCAGAGCATTTCCAAGGAATCAACAGAAATAGGATCAGACACACAAGCTTAGAAGCCTGAAACGCAATTTTGGGGAAGTTTTTGTTGCTCTTAGTTTTCTCTTAGATGCTCTTTGCCCTTGATTTCCTTTTATTCTCTATTTTTGCAGGAGATCGCTGATATCTCCCCCCTCCATTTACATCCGTCCTCTTGTGTGTACTTCACCTCTGTTTCCTTCTCCCAGGGATCTCAGCCGCTGCTGGGTTAGTCCTCTTTAATGGGGCGAGAGTCCTGCCACCGCTCTGCAGCTGTCCCAGCACCTGATGCCCAGGTTAGGCTGGTCAGGAAGGCTTCTTGTCCCATCCGTGGAGAAAACCATGCACCTTGAGACTGTGGTTCCTCGTGTTTGAAAAGTGGCATTTAAAACAGATGAACTGACTCATTCCCAGGGGAGTACTACCCTCTATGGATGATAAAGGGAGCATAGATGATCAGTTTAAACTTGTAAACAGTTGGTAAAAAGTGCTGGGTGTGATTAATTCCATCCACTGAAGCTCATCGTCTTGCTCTTACGGGATTTTGTGTTAGAGATTTTTCTCTCCCTCATGTCACCGATTTCAAACCATCCATGTACTCAAATGCTGAAATGAGAGTTCTTGAGTGCCTCTCTCCCTGAAGGTGAGTTGTTGCAGTCCTGCCCTTCATAATAATAATAATAATAATAATATAAAATAATAATAATATCTTCTATTTATAGAGTGTCAAAGTCTCCCAAAGAGCCACCTTTGGGATGGAGCATACCAACTGTTAGATAGCACACAGCAACCCTAGACAGCTTAAAACAGATGAACGTATCCAGTTGAAACTAAAGATGAGATTTCAGTTGGCAGAAGATAATTGCAAAAGTTATTAATTATTATTGTTTATGCAGCTCTAAACTCGAGAGCAATAGGAACTTTCTAAATACTACCAGTAGGTAAACAAAAGCTCAAAAGCGTTATGATCGTACCATAGTAATTTGGAGAAGGCAGAATGTGCTAATGAAAATCCTCCCTTGGAGATTTTCCCATCTAAGACTCAGCATAATTTGATGAATAGTCCATAATGCTGGAAGAGGAGAGAGCTGCATTTTTTTTTCCTGGCTTTTCCGTAGATTTGCTGTGTGATCTTGAGCCTATAGTTTAGTTGCTCTAATAAAGTATCTACATAGGAACATTTTATCTGTTTAACTGAAGGTGAGATTTGTAAATCACTTTGATAGAACTACCTAGTGTAAATTTCTGTGTTTTGCAGAATGACTTAATTCAAGCTGGCCATTGTTTGTTTTTGCCTTAAGCTAAGGACAAGGTGTACGTGGGGCCTGAATTTAAAGATCTTTTATTCTGAGTGCTAGTTTAGGTGCTGCTTTACTCTGGTATTTGCCACTATGGAAACCCTGAGATATATAATGACTACTATTAACATCTAGAAATGGATAAGAGACTTTGAAAACTAATATAACTCAAATAGCGAACATATGGACTGTGTGATTATAGCTGAAGTATTTCGTGGAAACAGTGAATTTGCAGATGATTTTTGAAGAAGACTAAGAGAGTTTCATGACATAACATTGATGCCAACATCAGTAGTTGAGCAATGGAAAGTACAAAGTTAAATGAGAATCTTGGCACTGGAATTAGCCATATGGCAGAACATCTAAAGTTATTAAATAATTTTTATTTATTTTTACTCTTTTGTATTTAAGCCACCAGTTTCTTGCTTTTTCCTATTTTCTGGTCTTGAATTAATAACTTAGTTGTTTCTTGTTTTCCTAAAAGTTGGTGGAGTTTCAGACTTAGAGTTTTTTTTCTACTGAGTTGTTTCATACTTCTTATGCTCAACTAAGCTGGAAAAAGATGAGCCCAACGTCTCGTTTAATACCCTTTCTGTGAGAAGAGCACAAACTCCACCTCTAAAGCAATAAACAAATGGAGCATGTTCTAGCTCCTGCTCTTGTCTCTGGCAGGGTTTCTGTTGATTGGAGCTGTCTCAGCCATATCTGCCAGGCTGTTCTTGCAGGCAGTATCAGTTCCCAAAATGTTCAGTTTCCACACATCAAGGAAGCTGAAATGTCTGAGGGACGATTGTCCTTCACCAAGGCTGAAATACTGCAGTCAATGGGACTTGTGCTCCCAAATGACATATGACATTGTTGAAAATGTCATCAGTGGAAACATCATACTTTATCCCCGTGTTTTGGCCTGTCTACATACACAGATATTTTGTTAATGAGTTTGAGATGCACCTTGGATTTGAGAATTACTGCTATATTTGAAACAGGAATGCTTTATGCCACTAACAAAAAAGCTTGCAGTAAAAATGCACTTTGAGCTTGCAGTGCTTAAGTGCTTCAGCCTGTGCTTTACATTAAGTGTGTAAACACTTCTAGTGAAATCAATATCTGTATGAGTAAAGTTATGGATTTGCATATGGCCCTGATCCTGCAAACATGCCTAGTTTCCCTCCTAAGAGAAGGGCCATTTTGCTCTGTAGGAAGATAATTACAGATGCATGTTTCCATGATTGGAGCTTTCACCAGTAATCATTCTATTATGTGTTTATGTTTATCTTTTTGGCTTAAAAAGCCTTTGTAAAATTTAAAGGAAACCAGTTGTGACATAAAAAAAAGCCCTGTCAATATTTATTTCTTTATTCCTAGTATATTTTTATTCAAAGATTTGACAGCACAAATTTTCTAATGAATTTTGTAGACTACAACCCTTCTAAAATCTGCAACTGAGTGCTTGAAGTGGTTTATATCATCATAATTCAAATCACATGACCTTTCCCTAATATAATGATATTAAAGAAAAAATTTTATTTGCCTCTGTCAGTTTATTAACTCTAGCTATTTTAGCACATTGGATACAATAAGTTTCAGTCCCAGGAATCACTTTACACTTTATCACTTTACTTTAGAGTGGTCTCTGATTGCCTGGGACCCTTCTGGACCATCCCCATTAAGGGGCTGTGGCATAATATTTAGGCCTGGGAATTAGGAGGTTCTCTGATGCAGTCCAACTGCATACCCATACTGATATTGCTCTCCAAATTCAGGTGCAGAGAAAGAATGATAACCTCTCCCTAGTTTCCCAGTCCACCCAGTTTCCTAGTCAGACTGTCCCAAGAGTCTTAGAGCCAAGTCCAGGACTGTGTCAAGCAACCCAGGTGCGCAGCAGCCAGAGGGGCTGCGACCGACTTGTGCAATAAAAAGCACTTCTGTTTTCTCACTTCTCTGCAGCAGTCTCTCTCTGTTCCTCATTTGGCTCCTTTCTGCTCAGTCATTTAGCACTGTTCTGCAGAGGAGAATATTTGCTATCTTTCAGTCCAGATTTCTGGCTGTTGTTGGCTTTTCTATGTTTGCTTGAATTCCTCCCTTTAACAGTGATAATCTCACTGTGTCGCCATCTGTTTGCCTGTTAATCTTCCATTCATGACATTCAGCAAAACCCTGAACAATTACATGTTGGCCTTCTCTAAAAGGCTGGGCATAAAGTTCTAGTTGTCTTACTGGTGTTCCTGTTTTACTGAATGCCAAATTTAGATTACTTACTCTTCTTTAAGAGGATTTAAAGTCATATCATTTTAGAAATACAGTATTGTAATTCCTCATGTTAGTGGAATGGGAAAAAGGCAAAAAGCTATGTTGCTTTTCCCAGCTGTTGCTCTTTACCTGATGTGCACCATTCTGCTAGTGGATTGGAAGCAGGCAGTTTCCTTTGCTGTGGCTTGCATATTAGCAGTGCCCATTTTACTGGCCCTGCAGCGTCCTGTCCTGGCAGTGAATACGGCAGAAGTCCCAGGCATAGAAGGGCAGGCTCTAGGGAGGGCAAGACACAGTGTTTTCTCAGGCCCACTGGGTATTAGCAGAGCTGTGAGCAGTGATGGCACTGGCATGTTTCTGGGGTTTTTTTTTGTTTGTTTTTGGGGGGGAACAGTGTGGTTGTGGGGAGTTTATTCATATCTGGTGGACTGCAATCCTGCAGTAAAGTCTGTTGGAGTATTTTTCATGCAATGAAATGTCACCAAGATATGTAAAGCTGAAATAATTTTCGAAAACTCTGGTGGTTTACAGTAGTCCTTTTCTGGGAAGGATTTTGAGAGAGTTGGTTTGGAAAGGAGGAAGTGTAAAATTAAATTCTTCTCTGTCTGATTCTCGTATGGGATGAAATCTCTCTTGTAAACCAACCTATCCTTTCCCTTACTGTTTGCCAGTGCTCCAGCACAAATCCACACAGAGAGACATTTTTCACCCTTGCATTTTTTGCAAGAATCCTGTAATGTTATGAGCTTTGAAGAGAAGGAAGAGATGTTTTGGAACTGCAGTATGTGCTGAGGAGCAAAACACTCCTATTTTGTTCTGCTGTGCTTCACCATTTCCTCTTCTTGGCCCAAAGCAAGCGTATTCTGCAAACCACAAAATGAAAAACTGTATGCTTCAGGCAGACCCGTTAGCCTGTAACAAGTTCGCCCATTTTATCTTTTTTTCTCTTGACTCCTCCCCACCCAGAAGTAAGCCTTGCATTTGAACCGCGAATACCTCTGCAGTACCAGTTGTACTGCAGCATAACACAATTTCCTATCATAAAGCATTGATATTCCCCAAAGGCTGGGGACAGTCAACTCTACAAGCGCTGCCCCAAACCCATCTCTCAATTGCAAAGGAATCTGGGCACAGGGCAGGGCAATGGTCTTTTGAAAACTTCATCCAAACTTCATGGAAATTCATCCACCGTATTGTGTGAAAGAAAGTACTGCATAAAATGTGGATGGGAGACTGGAACATAAAGCATATTAGCTATTTCACCTTGTCTCAGTGGAGTGATACCATTCAGAGGACTAAACAGCCATGTGACACCTCCAAGTTGACTAGACTTCTAGTTGGTCAGGCTCTCATATGATTCACTAAAAATAGAGCCTTATGTTTCCCATCATTGCTGTCCAGCTATTTTAATTAGCCTGTGGTCTCCCCTTTTGCTTTGTGATTTGTAAATAGGAAATATTTGCTCTAGGCCAGTAACTCTGCGTTCCTCCAGACTCTTTTCTTAACTCAGATGGATTAGAGTTGTTTATAAACACCTAATGCATTTCTGTTAACATCTCTAACTGTCACAGGCTCCTAAATAACATTTTTAAAGAGGACTGGTTTTTAGATCTCTCAAGCTATTCATAGGCATTTTTTCCTCATCTGATCTGTCACGAGTGTGCTCATTTCTTAATCTTTGATTGAAAGGCTGCTTCATCTCCTAATCCTGGAATAGGCTGAACCTTTCCTGCAAAATGCAAAGTGCTGTCAGTTCCTGCTGATTTCACTAATGATTCCTGATGGCTTTGAAGGACTAGATTTTCCAGGTAAACTGGAAAATAGGTACCTAATGCAGTTTCTACTATTTTATATAGTGTAAACCCTTTGAAGACTTGGCCCTAGGAAGTTTAGCACTTTGCGGGATTGAACCCTTAGTTGCAGAATAAGTTAGCCATCTTCTTGGTGTATAAACATTTCCTGTAGTGAGTTTCTTCTTTGCCACATGTGCCTCCTGCTCTTCGTAGTGTTCAGTAGTGAAACAGCTATGCAAAAATACCTTTTCAGGGTTCTGCAGATGCAATCAAGGTATGTTAATCATCATCAAAAGCTGTTCTTTCACTGACAAAAGCAAGGCTTAGCTCCTCACTGCAGAGTCGGTGCAGTTTTGGAGAAATAGATAGGATGTGGTTGTGACAGATCCTTGCCAAAATTGTCACTCCAGCTGTGACTTCAGAGTCCTTCTAGTGTAGTTTTTGCCTTTAAAAGCTGTAAGAGCACTGCCAAGGTCTCACCTGCAGAGCAGCTAGTAGGTACCTCCCCAAGCTTTAGGATGAATGTTCATGGCTGGACTCAGGGTCAGCTGAGCCTGAGTAATATTGACAGGACAGAAGCAGAGAGCGCATATCAGGCTGTTAAAATTATTTTAAAATTACATGTAAGGTCATACTTGTAAAACTGAGAAGAAAGACGCTGGTGGAAATATTGTCTGCCAGAGATCACAAATGCAGTCAAAGCTGAAATGTAGCAGAGCTCATTGGTTTCATGTGAAGTCTTATTTCAGAGAAGAACTACAGGACTTCATTTTCCTTTTCAGAGGGCAGGCTGAAAATAATTTTGTTGTTATATTAAATACTGTGTTATAAAATTCTGAACAGTAAAATCAAGGAAATGCTTCTTTTTGCTTGATCCATGCTGCATTTTCTTCCAGAGCTTCCTTCTGTGGAGAATTTTCACTTTGCCAGGCTTCATTCCAAGTGAGAATAAGGACAAATAGAGAAATCTCTAAGGGCTTCATAAATTAGAATTGCTCTCATCAGAGCTCTAGTTGTCCCTGAAGCTGGGACCAGTAAACCTCAGCTACTGGTGAGGAGTGAACCTGGAGCAGTAGCCCTGGAGCGAGGCCATGGGGTGAGTCTTGAACTTGTCCAGTTGCCCAAGGTCTGCAGAGAGGGTATGGACAAGCATCCCATCTGGCAAGACAGAGAAATGGCCCCAAAGGAAGTGGGATTTCTTCTGTCATCGCCTGTATCTTCTCTGCTTGGTCTGTCAGGCCATAAGTTGGTTTGAATCTGGATACGGATGGCTTTATAGCACTCATTGAAGGCTGGATGCAAAAGAGGATACAAGCAGAGAGGAATATAGCAGCAATCTACTTGTCATTCCCCCATAGCGAATGTGTCATGACTTGTGCTGGCTCACAAAAGGTGTTCCACAGAATATGGATCTTTGATATTACTGTTCTTTGGGTGAGAAAATATCTAAAGCAATAGTGAGACATCTTCCTCCCTCAGGTCTCTCCTGTCGCCAGGAGCTGGGGGAGTGGGTAGGTCTGACCAGAACTTTGGCACAAAGTCCAGCTGCAGGAGGAAGTGGTGATGCTTTCATACTTTGTAGAAAACATGCAGTTGCTCACTGCCTCCTAGAGGAGAACACCGAATTTAAGACAGAAACTCATTTTCAGCCATTCTTTCCACTGGCAAGGTTGTGACTGCAACAGGAGGAATAAGTGTAGCACCTCTTCCTCAGAAACTGGGAGCATTTCCACCATCCATGTTGTACATGTTTAGATCAGCTTGAGCATGGAAGGGATTTGGGTCCAGGCTGCTGACATGCTGCAGGAATGGCATGGGACTGGAACTTCCATCTCATCCAGACATGTGGAGGTGAAGCCCCCTTGCTGGGAAACAAGCCTGGGGGGTTGGGCTCTGCAGGAGAGACAGGGGAGCAGTGCCTAGTTTGTGCTGTGATTCCTTGCCCCACACTCTAGTGCTGCTGCACTCCTGGGCATATCCAGGAGCAGATGTGCAGGTACTGGAAAACTCTCTTGGAAAAATGGAAGGTCTGCAAGATTTCATGTGGGGCTGAGCATCATCTGCATGTGAGTTTGGGGACTGACATGCAGACCAGACCAAGGTGTTGTATCCTGCTGTGTGGGATATGTTCTCATCCTTGGTTCACCACTTTTGTAGCATATGTTCAGCTGATACAGCCTTGGGGCTCTGATGTCCGGTGATGTTCTGCACTTGTCTGTTTAGTACCCAGCAATCAAGTTATTGTGCAGACTGCAATAGCAGTCAACAAATCATTCAATCTGTGGCTGCCAGGTAAGAACTGAACCTGCATTGCTCTGCTAGGCAAAGGAGTGCTGAAAGCTCAATACAGCCGTATTGCTCTCATGGGTTATTAAATAGGCCCTTTGCTTATTAATGCCAAGAGAGTTATAAACCATTTACTTTCTACAACCAAAGCAGTTTGATGCTTGCTTTTTCCTTCATTTGCCTGATGGCGTAAGATGACCTATTTTCCTTTCTATTTATGATAAATTCTGCTTTCTGGCTTCCAGGTACCAGTGTCTTTTTGCTTGTGATCCATTGACCTCTCAGGGTTTGCATACTACTTCTCTGGGATTTGCAGCTAAGGTAACAAGGGGAAAAAAATGGCTCTTAGTAGGACTGAACTCCGTTTACTGCCCTAGAGAAAGTGTTAAGGGATAGGGTGCAAGTCAAAACTACTGCTCTTGCATAAGTCTATGTTCCCAGCCTCGCCAAGAACTTAGTTTCAAATATGTGTCTACAAAAGCTACAGTTCATTATACATACATATTTTAATTTTCCATTGACGTATTTGTGTATGTTGTATGCTCTTTTCATATAAACTTAGAATTTCAGTCCAAATCTCTGTCAACAAAAGTTCAACATGATCTGTTACTGCTCCACATTCACTGAAAGCAAGCAGCAGGAATTTTTGCTTTTTAAATTTCCTGGGAGAAGCATAACAACATCTATGTGCCACTGGGTTGTGTTTGCTCAGTCTTATTCAATTATTTCCCCCAGAAGTAGTTTTATTTTAATGACAGGCCATCTGATCCCAGAGTCTCATCTGAGCATTGAATTTGCAAATATAAGTACTTATTACCAGCATGTTTGAACAAGTAAAAAGCTTATCCCAAGATCTGAGCCCTTTCAAAACTGAATCTGAAAAGCATATTCATTATTAGTTGTAGCATTAACTCCAGCCGCTTTTGTGGGAGAGGCCTATTTTGGATTTTTGAAGCAATCAGCCACCTTTTCCATACTAGTAGTCTTAACTATTTCCCTAGGGGTGTTTTTAGTTGTGATTCAGCCTCTTAGTAGTTCAGAAGTTCATGGGCTTACAGAAACCAGGCTATACCTGCCTCTCTTCATAGACAGCAGGGATGGGTTTATTTTTAGCACAAGTATTCCAGAAATACATTCCACCCCTCTTCAGAAATGTGTGGGAGAGACAGACACACACATACAGACAGATTTGCCTACATTAGTGTCAGTGGCTGCCTGAAAACAACTTTTCCACTGTCTGTTTTTATCCCAAAGTCTTGTCTTTTTTTTTTCTTTTTCAGCACCCACTGATTCTCACAGGTGGTTTGGCTCATATGCGCTGTGACTCACACGTGCACCTGCTCTTAGTGCAAAAGTGCTCTCCTGGGCGCGGGAGGCGAGTGTCTGCTGCAGGTGTGTGGTTCTGGGCCAGAAACAAACAGACATGCCCTGGCCTTCAGTGAGACCAAACCAGGGTTTGGTTTGGGATGAGTTAGGAGAAGCTGCTGAGCATCTGAACCCCAAACTCGGAGTCTAGGAGAGTAGGCTTTGCAAAATCTTCCTGCCAAAGTGAGCGATGCACCTATCCCAAAAGGGACAGCAATGCCAAAGGCTGCTTTGGAAAATATAAGCTGTTGTTCTCTGAGGATGCGAGCTCAGACTGCTCCTGGGTTGCTGGGAGGATTAGTTCTCCCGATGCTTGGGACTTCTCCACAGAGGATACAGCAGGGTTGTTACTCAGCTTAGGCTGTAAAAATACAGTTATTAGCTCTGTTCTAAGATGTGACCGAGTACTGAGCTCACCCCGAGCCTGGCTCTGCCATCGAAGCAGGATTTGGGCCACAATCACAAGAGGTTCTGTTCTTAATTTTGCTGCAGTCTGTGGCTCAAGTGCAGTGTGATGGTGACGCAGAGCTCCGGAAGATCCCCGTGATTTCAGTAAGGGGCTCTGTGCCCTCGGCATTGCACAAGATGCAATCCATTGTTTATATTTGCTGTACAAAAACTTAGCTTGCTGACTTCATGGCATATTTCCCCTATTATTGAATATCCTGTTGCAGTTCACCCAGTGAAACCCAATGCTGACATGTGCCTCCCAGGACGCTGCGGGTGTTGTTTGCTTTGGAAGGACGCTGGAATGGGGTCCTTACTCTGACAACGCTGGATACATTTGCCCAGGCTTGATGATGAAATGAGCTATTTATGAAAAGGCATCATTAGGAAAGCAATGTGTTACTCACAAACACACTTTTTACACAGTATTTTTAATGGTGACCTTAATAAACATTTTTACTTCCACCTGCAGATACAAAAATGTAGTGCTTTGAGGTCTGAATCACTGGCAGTAGCGAGCCAATCACACAACATGACTTTCTGTGTTAGTTATCTCTGAAGCATTACCAATGGCGAATCTGAATGTAAAAATAGCTGATGACTGTTTGTTTCATCTGTCTGTTACTTGACACCGCATGGTTATTCCAATACGTATGTTTGCCTCTTCCCCACCATGATCTCCGTTCGGTTTCCCCTTGCCTGATAACTATTTAAATACATTTTACTAACTTTGGATTCCTTGCTCACTGCACTTCACCTGGCTGGGCAGGTCTGTGAGGGCTCCAGGGTTAGCTCCTCCACTTTGTTTTTTGTTTGCTTGCTTTTCAGTGATTGTTTCTATTAAGATAATCATGTTCAGAAGGAGAGTCCGAAACACATGAATAATGGGAAATGGTAATAGTAAGCAGGCTGCTGTAAAATGTGCTGGGGCTTTGACTTAAGGGAAGAAAGCACAGCACTGTACTGTCTCTGATCAGGAAACTGGAACACAGAAGGTAAGGGGGAAGTGTATGGGCGTTTTTAAACAGGGAAATGGTTAAGAATGGTGGTGTCTGAGTACGTGAGTGTGTCTGCAGCCAGGGATCAACTGTGTAATTGATCAGATGAGAGAAATCAAACAGCATTTGTATTTTTTCTTCAGTGACTGGAAGTGGAAAGTCCTTTCGTTTTGTCCAACTTTTTCCACTCTGAAAAATGCAAGGTTATGTTGGAAAGTCTGTATGTAGAAAGAGACATTCGTGCAGATTTGTATGCAGTAAATCCTGCTTATGACACATAATGTTATATTATTTAGTGAAGGAGTATAATCTTTTGGAAAGCTCATTAAATTGCTATGAAGCTCCATTTAATTGTCCTGCACATTGTGTCGTAAGCAACTTTAAGCAAATATACATTGATTTTATTTTCCAGATGATTACTGCCTACAGATAAGATACTTCTAAAAACTTTAGTGATTTGTGTAGGAATTTGAAGGCATTTACATTTCTTTTTTTGGAACAAATAAGAAGAGAACAATTTAAATATTTTATAGGCAGCAATTAGTATGCAGTAGAGCCTGAAAAAGTAAAATAGTTCAAATACCTAGGCAGTGCTAAGAGGCCAGTATAAATGACTGTGACTATGACTTGTATCCAATTTTAATCACTGGAAAATTTCTTAAATGGCATAAGCTTTTCTGAGTCCAGTTGTTGCAGAACTTCTTAATCTGCCATCCCAAGGAACTATGTTTTATTAGCCCAGCTGCAGAACTCAGCAGTGAAATAAAAACATAGAAATAATTGAAAAAGGGCTTGAGAATCCAAACTGTGTGTACTTTTTTTAAATGGTCTATGAACAGGCAATTCAGTTAGATCTGAATAGGGAAAAGCATTCTAGCACCAGGCTAAATGACCTGTTCATACTGAATCTATAATAGTATCAGTTAGAGGGTCCCTCACTTACATTCTGCCATTGCTGAAAGAAAGGCTGGAGAGAAGGAAAAGTGAGAAGAAGTAAGAAGGAGATGTAAGCTTTCCAAACAGGATCAAAGCCATGGAACTCTTTTCCCTCAGTTCTTCAGAGAAGTGACTATGTAAAAAAGCAAATGCCTTCAGTTAAATGCCTGACAGGTGAGGCCTGCGGGAAATGCTAACAAATGAAAGATGCCTGGTGTGCTGGGGCCCATAAACAACTAAATCTCCTCATCCTCCCATGCTTGTCCTGGAAGAGTATTTAAATTACATACATACTCCCAACTTAGCAAAACAGTTATAGCAGGCACTCTCCGGTAAACTTGAAGGTCATGGCCAGAAGGAGGTAAGATATTAACTGCCTCACCAACCAAAAACACATGGATATTTCATCTTGTAGCTGCTTATTCCTCTCTGCTTCCCTAAAATGTTTGTTATCTGTGCTCAGGGTTTGATAGTGTCTGTGCTTGTGTTACTAGAGCTGTGTGAAAGTCGCGCAGACTTTCAAAGAAAGAATCTCGCCAAGATCTGGAAAAAAGCAAACTAACCCTGCAAGCCAGGATGGAAGAAAATGCCACTCAGCTGCATCAGTCTTCCCCTTCTCCAGTTTAGCTTAGTTTATGCATACAGAAAATTGCTGGCAGAGGGAAATTCTGCAAGTGGTTTTTAGCTGTAGGCTCCACTGTGCTAGACTGTGTGCAGCCAGCGTATCAGCTCACACACAGCTTTGGCTGCTCTGAGCAGCTGGGGGAGTTCATGGCTTTTAGAGCTAGTGTATGTGGCTTGAGGTAGGGTCTTATTTTGAGACCAGCAATCTGCGAACTAGCTGACAGGTGTGCGGTGAAAGGGAATGTGGTGAGGGCTGTATGTGTGCCCTGACAGGGGAATTTTACCCTTGGGCATACACTGTACTTCTTCAATCTGGACTACATGTGTTTTTTGGGTGGGTCAGTGACTACCTATGCACACATATCTATAGACATATACATGTATTTGTGTGTATTAAGCCTAGTGTTTCGTGATCATGTTGCTGCTTGCCAGGTTCTTATGGCTCTCAAGCCTGTATGACCAGATACTGCCACTGAGACAGTCTCAGGGAAACTGAGGCAGTGCTGAAGCCATCAGAGGACAGGCTTTCCCCAAAATTGAAGTTTCGTCCTCCCTTTGGTTCCCCTCCCAAACAGCCCTCTTTAAAGAGGTGTAGAAGGCAGATATTTAATTATTCACTATCCTCCATCTCCTGTACTTGCAAATAATGATGTACATGAAGGCATTAACAAGTAATGATTAATATAAATCATTTAGTAACAGAGTCAGACCAACCTCCCCATGAACAAAGCTGGTTCAATAGTGATACATCTTTATTTTGAGGTCTCACTTAGCTACCTCCTGATAACTTCAGAGATGCTTTCTCTGTTACTTACACATTATGTCTGAAGCTCTTTTGGGACATGTGCTAGAATTTTGACAGAGATGAGTATGTGAATGCCATCTAACTCTAATTTTCTACTTGGACAAGGTAGAGGTGAAAATCCATGCAATTTTTGGAGAAGTGTTTAAAAAAGGTGTGTGTGATTAATATTTGGCTACGTTTTCACATGCGGAGTTAGCAAACAGCAGTATCTGGCAGTTTACAGCTACTGTAGATCCTCACTCTCAGATGTGCTTCTGTCTGTCAGCTTTAGCTGGATCATGCATAAGCTGTCATACCTTAAGGTCAGCTCAGCTTGTCCGTCAGCTTTATTTTAGACCTTTGTACAGTTTAGCCCACTTTGGATGACTTCTGATGGGTCAGGGTGTATTTCACGTGTGTCTCTGTCCCTGTCCTTTACATGTTTGACATCACCGGGCTCCATTGTACAGGAATTGGAGCAAACACCCCAGGATCTGTGTGGGATGTCTATGCAGAGGCAGCACGTGTGTGAGCTCTCTGGCACACTCAGTGTCCACTGCCTACAAGCTGTGTCTGGGCTTTGTGCTGGAGCAACAGGGCAGCATTCCTAATTGCAAAATTGTGACTCACTAGAATTCATTTTTTTGTTTGTTTTACTTTGAAGTAGGGACATTAGGACTTGATCTTTTTCTCCAAAACTGAGAAATGATTCATTGAGCCACAGGAGTTTGTGACCAGGCCTGGGAATTGCTTGAAGCCATAGACAGGTAGGTAGACTGGCTGCTTGTAGTGCAAGGGAGAATGAGGATAAGAGTGAGGGCAAGATGAAGTGGCTTGTGACAGCACTGGGCTCTGGGCTGTGCTATTGCTTGTCTGCAAGGCTCTACAGAGGGCCTTGCATGTATGGAAAAGCACTGTGGTGACAATATCATTGAGTTAGCAGAGGACACTGAGAGGCCTAAGCTGGGCTACCCTGAATTCAGCCAGGGTCAGTGGCCTCTCTCTTTGGGAACTGACACAAATTCTGCTGAGAACTTGTGTATTCTTTCTTTCTTTCCCTCTCTTATGTATATCCTTTACCAGACAATCACAAGAAAAGCCTTAGCATGTGCATTAACTTTACAAGAATGAGGAAGTGCCTCAGGAACACACCATTAAATCATAGCCATGAATGAATCCCTGAATAGGAACAAGAATTCTTTGTTTCCCAGGAAAAAATGAACCTCAATGCACACTGAAGAGGGGGCTGGAAGGAGCTTCTATCTCACTAAGGAGACTGGCTGGGTTTTACTTCCCACAAAGACATTCATGTGGCCTTCAGTGATAATACGTGGAGGGGGCAAATGAGGGGAGCCCCCCTTTCCTGCCCTCTTAGTGCCCTCCCATGGGTGGGTAGCTGCCCCATGGCCATTTTCCAGATGGCAGGCAGGAGTATGGCAAGCCACAGCTTTTGTCCTTCAGCTGGAATGGCTCTGTTATCATCACAAATGGTTGAGGAGCACTTTGTCATCAGGGGAAAGATGTTAAGCGAATGGATCACTCTGTGTTTGAGTCATACGCGCTGGCATGTGTATAAATGCGCATTTTCCTCTCTGCTGCACAGCTTGGTAAGTAGAACTGAGCTCTCTTGACTGCACTTGAAAGCTACAGCAACACATAGGTAAGAAATGACTGTATTCCGGCAGCTGCAGCTGAAAAACCTTTTAAACTAAATTCTTCACCTTCTCTTCCCCGTTCAGTGCATGTCATCTGCTGGCTGGACCTGTTTGCCATGACAGCTCTTGGGGTTTGATTATGTTTGCAGTGGTATTACTAGAGCAGAGTACAGCCTGGAGATTCAGAGTAAAGAGTCTCCCCTAAAATCTGTTTTCTAGATTTTTTTTTTTTGCATTATTTTGGATATTATTAAGAGATCATGCTAATGAGGCTCTTTCATGTCATGTCTGGCCCTGGCTTAGTCTGCTGGAAGCCTGATAAAGGTTAACTAGAGCTGATGAATTCATTCAGGTGCAAATTTGGAGTAAAGAGAATTAAACTGGGGCTTGATTTTAATGCCCTTAGCCTCAGTTGGTATGGTCCACAGACTTTGCTGCATGAGCATGTGAAGATGACCTAAGACGGGGTCAGTTCTTGTCACCCAACTATGGATGATTTCTTCACTGCCTTGCACCCTGATGTCCAGAGGGACTGCTTTAGCTGCAAGTCAAGGCAGACTGGTCCTGGGCAGCAAGGCACAGGATGCAGCCTGCAGGCACTGTGCCCATCAGACTGTCTTGTGCTGATAATGCTCCTCAAAGCACTGTTCTGTATCCTCTGACACTGTCTTGTGTCTTTAGGCATATCTTTCAATATGTGTTTCACAGAAATACTACTAGTTGCACTGGACTCTGGGAGTGAAGGGGAGCATTTGTTAATGTGTTACATATTGTTGTGGATGAACTCTTGAAACACAAGCTACAAATCTTGATGTCCATTTTGAGTTAGAAGTTTTGTTTTATAAAAGTTTGTGATGTTTTGTGTCCTGCAGGATTTCTAGAAAGTTCTGCATGTTCCACAAGATGTGATGAATATATCCGAAAGGTTTATATGGTAGCATCAGACAGGTCTTTCAGGATATTGCACATACCCAGATCCCATGGACCTCAGTGGGTGTTAAAACCACTTAGAACTTGAAACAATTTCGAACCTAGCACCCAGAAGTGACTTGAGTTTTTTTCTTTTTGTTTTTTATGGAAAACAGAATCAGCAAAATCTTTGCCCAAATCCTTAAAAAAGATGCAGAAGATATAAAGGAAAAGAGCAGGTGAGACTACCAGTAAAAGAATGATACTTGTTTTCTGCAAGCCTGTTAGCTTCCAAGGCTGTGTCCTGTGCATGGCTGTGAGTCAGACTTCCCTTGTTGAGAGGCTTGAATGGTCTAAGTGTAGACTTGACAGGGCAGAGGGTGTTGGCATGCTGGGGATGCCAATGATGCCAATGCCCTAGCTTTCAACAAGGAGGGCCAGCATAAGTGTGGGGGAACAGTTTCAGATCCCCAAGCTTGGAAAGAATAGTGCAACATGGCTGGATGTTTACTGTGGATTTCCTTGTGTAGATCGCAGAGAGGAGTACCCCAGGATGGGTCCCTTGTCCAACTTGCTGATATCATTACAGTTTTCTCATGACTAGGACAGGGATTGTCTGGGACACTGCTTCACAAGGCCTCTAGGCCACTACATTTGTTTTTCTGTCCATGATTTTTTTCTTCCCTTTCCTCCATGTGATCTCTTGTCTCTAGCCATCGTGATGTTTCAGTACTCTACAACTCCCCCTTTACTGTGAGATAATTTTCTTTCTCCCACTCAGGAAGCAGAAGCTCAAACTTTCATCCTCTGAGTGAGACTGAGTGAAAGGAGATGAAAACCCATCTCATGAGCCAAAATCCTGTCAGTGCTCAGCAGAGAAGCTGTGCCAATGAAATGCCAGTTGTCACCTCAGCCTGGTGAAGAAGGTTTGAAACTTCATGACCTCAAACAGAGGCATCAGGAACCTGAGGAGGAGTGGAAGTCTTTACAATAAGTCACCTGGAAATCTGTATGGATTTCATTATATAAAGTAATGCCAAAATATACCACCAGACTCAGTTGAAGGGTTTTATGGCATAAAGCTTCTTTCCTGCTCTTGCAGAGGCTCATGATAAAGTACCATACCCTGTGGAGAAGTGGGAAGGTGTATTTTGCCTTAAGTGCCAAAGGTTAAGCTCTTCTTGCGGGACTCAGAAGACATACCTGTCTTGGTTACCTGTGCTGCCACAGATGCCTTGTTTGAACTTGGGCAAGTCAGTCTGTTATAGCTGGGCGTTAGCTACTCATGTGCAAATGAGACAGAAATCCCCCTGCTTGCAGCAGGAGAGTTTGTAAGCACAAATAGCCATGAGGTGCTCATGTACCGTCCTAGTGGGGAGCTGTATAAATATCTCAGTATATGATGACTGACCTGGTTACATACGGTGGCCTTTTCCAGTCAGTTATTTAATGCCAAGAAATGCACTGTTTGGGTTCAGTGGCTTAAATGTCACCTGTCTGTGCTGACTTCAGTCCTTTGCCCCATGATTCTCAGAGTTTTAGTGTGTCTCATGTGCTGCACCTGCCCTTTGCCTGTGTTAGTAATGCTCTTTATGCCTTTGACTTCCTCCATCATTTTTGCTTGTTACTGACTCTTCAAAGACAGCGGAAAGCAGTAAGGTAATGGAAGGGGTAAACAGGAGTTGCAAGAAAGCCTTAGTCCAGATACAACCCTTTCTGAGAGACATCTCCTTCTTCCAGACTTGACAGGCCTCTTGGCAGGATGGGGCATTTGGAGGACATTGGGAAAGGCAGTCCGGAGAGCAACTGGAAATAACTATTGGGTCTTTGCCATTGAACCAGAAAGGGAAAGGTAGAGAGACTGGCCATGATTCTCCATAGCTGTCACAAGCAGTCTCTCTTCCTTCCACTTTTCCTCACATGCGGTCTTCACCTTCTAGTGCTTGAAGCTTTGTGGTCTGAGCTGAAGAGGTAAGCATTCCGGCTGGGGCCTGGAGGAGGTTCATGTCCTTTGGGGAGAAGACACCAAGTAGGATGTGTAACACGTAGTCATCAGCTAGATACTTCACCAAGCTGCACTGCCCTTCCTTGAGTTATGGGTCTGAGCCCCAGATCCAGCTCCCAGCAACACACTCAACTTCAGTAAAGCTCCCTGGGAGAAAATTACTTCATCTATCTTTTCTTAAGAAAAGCGTTTTTGATTAAATAAAAAAATCACTCTCGTATTTTTGACAACATTTCCCCTCAGAAGATCATTCAGATTTTTTTTTTAATCATTTGGAATATTTACTTATGGAAATTTCAAAACAACCTCACACTTCCTATTACAATACCATCAAAGTATTATTTGACATAGAAAATAAAATGGAAAGTTTCAGTTAGGTTAAATAGCAGATTCAGATTTCCAACCAGCCCTACTAATCCAGACTGCAACTATGCAATATGTACCACACAGCTCTTAGGTCTAGATATTCTAGACCTGTAGAAAAGAGTAAAATTATTTTATCTCAAATGCACTACCATTTTCAGTGATGAGTGGTGCAGGTTAGAAAATCAGAGTTGTCTAGGGAACATGATTTTGTGTCATAGGAATGCTATATAGGTTCCAAATCCTTTTCATTTACATACTAGTCCCAGTGCCACATGGGGGTGAGGTTTCGTTCTGCAGAGATGTTCGATTTCACTTTACTATGGTAACAGTTACTTATGTAGCCTGGATAAAGCATCAGCGTTGGCTTAGGAAGTAGATGTATTTTGAGTCACCAATTCTGTTCTCAGTTATTCTGCTGACGTCAATAAAATGGCTCTAGATTTATAGCAGTGTAACTGAGAACAGAATTTGGCCCAAAGTCAAGAACAGTCTCTCCTCTTCTCTGGCCCAGGACAAGTTGTCCGAGACACAATTGCTGGACTAAATTATCAAGGGGAATGGACCCCAGTCTGTGTTGTTTGAGGGCTGGACATACGATTGCTTGCTACCCCATGCGGTACTCAAAGGTCTGATGTTGGAACAGGCAAAGTCACCTTGTTCTATTCTAGTCACTTCTGTCAGCGTTTGGGACTTTCACTCTAAGCTGGGCAGGCCCAGTTCTCCATCCTCTACCAGCTGGAGCAGGGATTTGTACTTGAAGAAAGTGGTTTCACTTTCCCCAAAAGGAGTATTGACTTTGGTTGCTCATTATAGCTGCAAAGCGTAGATGAAAATTATCCTGTTAGATGAGGAAAGTGGAGACTTGTGCTAATAGTTTTCCTCTCATCATCTTAATCCAGAAATTACCTTTCTTCACAGTTCAGGGAAATTTGGCTGGAGCACAGCTGTTGCCCTTCCTAGGCAACTCTCCTTCTTGGCGAGGATGCTCTCATCCTACCCTGCATCTCTGTGCTTTGGGGTGTGCACTAGAAGCACAGAGGTAACGTTTAGCTCTGCAGCACAGTATGACCAGTCCATACGTTCCTTGCAGGCCAAGCAGCCCAGCACAGGGATGTTCAGGATGTTCCCAAGCCAGAATACAGGTATCTTTTCTTCCTCATGTAAGGTGGCTATGGCTCCTTTTCTAAGCTCTGACAGGAACTCAGTGGGTGACATTTGTGCCTCAGTTTCCCCAAATATAAAATGTGTTTGAGGAATACAGTGATGCCATAATTGTTAACTGACAACAGCCATTCACATACTGAACTCTGCTGCCATGCAAGACTTTCCAGCTATGGCCAGGAGAGCACTCTGAGCTAGCCCTGTGTGAGCTGGAGGGAGCTGCCACTGGCTGTGAGCTTTGTCTAAGCCAGACAACGTGTAGCTGAACAGGTCTACTTCAACCAGTCCTCTCGCTTCCTTAGGAGCCTGTGTGTGTGTGTTGTGGATAAGCACACATACATGCACAAAAATCAACAATTTGTTAGGGATTTTCCTATTTCCTGGAGTAAGAAGCATTAATTATGCTTTGTAATAATGAGCCCTTGAAAGCTGTAGTAGTACGGGGGTGGGTGGATGATCAAAGCACACGACTAAACAAACCTCAGCCAGCAGTCACCTCAGGGTTCTTGGTTCTGGGCTTCCTTGTGGAAGAATGCCGTGTAGTGAGCATCACATGGAGAAACCAACTCACAACGATTAGAAAAAAAAAATCCTTCCTTCCCTCCCTCCCCCTTTCCTTCTCATCCTCAAGGGAAATGCAGTGCTGTTGACTTGAGACTGCAATGTAACTGCCAGAGGTGCTGCCAAAATGCCACTGTGATGTCTCATGGCACAACATTTCAGCCAAATACCAACCCAAGGGAGGTGGGGGAACCAAATAGCCCTTTATATATTGCAGCAGCAGTGATGTCACACGCCCCAGCAAAGTTTGCTAGTTTGTGTAGCTCCCGTCTAGTGAAAAAAGTTGACATTCAGTCTGTGCCAGGCCAGAAATAGTCTCTGTAACTTAACCTCCTCATCACAACTTGCTAGACACTAAAGAGAGTCACTGAAAAAAAACTCCTACTTTAAAGGGAAGGCAGGTTCCTTTCTGATTAAGCTCCTTGAGATCTGTACGTTCGCGCAAGTTTTTTCAGTAGCTCAGATTGTATCTGTTGCAAGCACCTCGTGTTTCTCAGCGTTCCTCAAGTGGTTCCGAGTGCTCAGTCTTGCTTTTGTCTATCTGGGAGATAGACTAAACTCTCTTCCTCTACATTGTAGAACTAGCTGAATCCTGAGCTAAGCTTGAACCTTGCACCTTGCTTCCTTGTCCAAAAAGAGAGAGAAATTTGACTTTGCCATTGTCTAGTTATGAACAGCTTCTTTGCCTAGCAGTTCAGGAGCTGTCACCATGCCTGTGTAAGGGATAGGCAGACTGGTAAAGTGCTGCTGTTTTATTCTAGTCCTTGTAGTCTTTGAACACCTATACAGATAGAGCTTTTCCAGCTTGAAACATTACACTATCTAAGTAAGTATTATGGCCAGGTGAGACAATGATCTTCAGAGACAGTGGTGGTCACTATTCTTCTTTAATCAATTTTACTGAGATGTTTTTATAACAGTGACTCCATCTAGGAAAATAATTGCTGAGATTACATCATGATCTCCATGCTTATTGTTACCCTACTCACTTTTCAGTGAATGTTCTCAGTTTACAAGGGACAAGATGTTTCTTCAGACCTCTGGCAGTGAGATTTGAAAGCCAAGCTTCCTCCTAGTTCAGACATCAGCACCAATAAATAGTGATAAGCATTGTGCTGTTGGAATTTAGTCAACAGCTCTGTTGATGATTGAGCCAAAACACAATCGGTACAGTCTCCAGTGGCAGGGTTGGCTTTGCACAGTTAAGAGTACCACAGAAGCATTAAAATCTTAATTTAACCTCTGAACAAGGAGAAAAGTGAGAATAGCTCTGTGCAGCGAGGATGTCCTTTTTATATGCTTGCTTCCTGGCTGCAACAAACAATAGAGGGTTTTCCCTGTTTCTTTGCTTTTATATTTTTTAGTTAAAAAGACTGCCAAAATCTCTGAATGATACAAGCTTTCTCTAAACTTACACTCGCAACCAGCTTGCTAACACCCATCTATCCCCAGATGAGGTTTAGGAGACCATCCCTGCAGTGAGCCCTTGCTGCTGCTTTTGCCAGTGTACTTTGGGTACTACACAATGATAACAAATTTTCTCAGAGGAGTCTCTTGGTCCAGGAAAATTTACTGTATTTGTTCCTATATTCTGTTTACATTGGCTCAGTACAAGGCAATTCTCCCTCCAAGAAATAGATACTGTCTACCAGGACACACAAACTAGCCCAAAATCCTTGGGCTTTCCACAGCAGAAGGGTAGCAGCAACGTGTGTCCAACATAGCAAAGCTTTTTTTCAGTATCTTCTGGCTTTCTTTGATTAAAAAAGCTGTTTTGTTTATTGCCCATCACTATCTCAGATATCTACCTTTCATCTCCTTTATAATAGGGACAGTGAAAAAGAGATTTTTCACACCTTGGCTGATTTAGCTCTCAGTCCAGCATTTTGACATCTGTGTGTCTTCTTGACAGTAGGAAGTTCTATGCAGCTGGAGGGGAGATATGCATTTTCCTTTGTGGTCCTGTTAGAAGGAGGGCACAGCAGGGAGATAGACAGCAGCAGGGAAGAAGTCATCCAGTGAACTCCCTCTTTTTAACCTGGAGATGTCACCTGCCATTTGAGTGGGAAGGCTGCTGGGAAACCATTGCTAACTCAGACATTAATCTCTGTTGGGGCTACTGCAGAGTGCGAGGGGGTTGTGACAATGGTCTGCTAGAAACCTAACTGAACTCCACAAGCTACTAAGCCCTCAAATTATCTGATTATTATCACTCTGCACTGGATACTTGCTTCTTTTGGTGAGAAGTACTGTAAATCACTCCTAAAATGACTGTAAAATGTGAATGAATAAATACAGCATGTGAGCCAATCTTCAGCTCATATGAACAAATGTCTTTGTTTTCAAATTGCAGAGCTCGCTTCAGGTCAAAAATGCTGAAGATTGGAAATGTCCCAGGACACTTCAGCTGAGTCTACATCATTGGACAGTTTTTAGCTCCTCACTAAAGATGGTGAGAAATAAAGCAAAGTACAATTATGAGGAGAAGTTCTAAAGATGAGACGCAAGATTACGTGGCAGGTATGCACCGGTACTACCTCATCATATAACAGCTAAGGATCCCACCAAGATTGAGATGGCCTTTCACTTTCATTCTTTCTCTCCTTTTTCTTTTTTTTTTTTTTTTCCTTGCGGATTACATTCAGAGTGTGTATGTAGGGGTAAGAATGTGTGTTCTTGAAAAATCTCCATATAAAGTAAAAGAGAGAAGCTCTATTAGGCTTGTTTTAATTTGGTCATATTTCTGTGTAAGTTGTTGGAATTACATGATTATGAGGACAGAATCAAGATTCACCAAGATTCAAGAATCTCACTGATTCAGGTCAAAGTGGGATCATGAATCTGGTCACTGGAGGGGCTGAAATCTGGATCTAGATTTCACTGATGAGCCCTAAGGTGGACCAAGCTCTAGATGGAGATAGGCCCCACCTGCTGTAAATGTTAACTCTCGAATTTGGACACATCAGAATTTAATGGTGCAAGTCTACTAGGAAATGGAGATACAGATCAAACTTTACGTATGCAGTATGTTTTAGCTGGCTTTTGAATACACTTTTAAACTGAATCTCACTGTAGTTCTGTCATTAGCCTGCTCAAGCCTTTAGATGTCAGAATAAGCATCTAAAGATTTTATAGAGTAAACACTAAGGAGTTGTAGAGTATTTCAAGTATAGCTGAAGAGTTTATTTTTGCTTGTAAAGACTCTTTCCATCCAACATCATTCACATCCTGTGTTCAGACTGATGCAGAGGCAGACAACAACTGCAGTGCTATGACACTTGCCTTTGCATCGTACCCACGGATTAATAGAAGGCTGTGATATTTTATAAGTGTGTTGAATGTGATGCCTTTTGCTCTCATTATGTCTGGAACTGAAACCAAATGTTCCTTTAGTGGGTCTGCTAGAGTCCCCTAGGCACTCCTGCCTTCTACTGGCTAAGCTGATATTAGCAGCCTCTTCAGTTTCAATATGCCAACCCAACTGTATCTGGATATGGGTGGCTGAAATATTTTACCCCAGCAATATTTGTCTGGAAGATACTAATGCACAGGAGACCATCCTCTCCTGCGGGGCCATTCTGCTTTCTCAAGGAACAGTCCTGCTTAGGGTAATTGTTGGAGCCAAGTTCCAGCCCGAGACAAGCAGGTTCATTACAATGGACTTCGTTTCCCACGTCTGCTAGTCCTGAGCTAGCAGAAAAGTGAGAATAGAATCTTCTTATCAACTCTAATTTTCACATAGTGTTTTAATTACAGTTATGATGTGTTGCCAAGTATGTTTTGCCACTTTTTCCTTCATTTTAAGCAGTAGGACATGGTGTGTTATAAAATACTTGGCAACGTTCTTTTTTAAAATCAGTTTGCTTCCTTTTTGTTACAGCTGATTCTCCCTGGCCATCAACAGCTAACCTTGCTAGCCAAACAAATCCACAGCATTTGGAAGTGTTTATGGTTGGAGGTATGGTTGAAATTTGGCTCTTAAATCATTATCAAAGAGCCCAAATAAAGAATTTGAGATGAGACCACTCTTTTAATGGCACTTTCCAGTAACTGAACTATCTACTGAACTGACCAGAATAACAACTCTCTTTCATGTTGTTTATTGTGTTACTAGTGTTTTGTTCAAAATACATGTAGGATCAAATTAGCCAATGATTGATACATCTGGAAAATGCTCTTTGTCTAATAGAGTTAATACGTAAAAATGATCATTTGTAATTTTTGGCTTTCCAGAGAATAAAGTTTCCTTCAGCTATTCCATAAGATGAACCAACGTGTAGCCACACTGTCTGGAGGAATCACTTCACGCTTGTGAACTGCGAACAGCCGAAACTACTCAACACAATCATCTGTCTACCTGACACCTGAAAATACCCATTTGGATAATTCATTCATGACTCACATGAACAATGCAGGGAAATAAGAAACATACAGAAGGACACAGTGACTCTTCAAGTATTGGGAGTCTCCTGGATGACACAGACAGAGAGGTGAGCAGCCTCACAGCTCGGGCTTTCAAAAGTCTGTGTGTGGCAGAACTTGAAGACTCTTACAATGAACCAGATCTTGCCATTTCACCTGACTTCACTCGCCAGTTTTCTACTAAATTTCACCATGCAACATTAAACCATGCCATCAAGAACAGCAATGTCTGCAACAAGCTAACAGCAAGAAACAATGAACAAACAATATGGGCTTCAACATTCCAGCAGTTACCAAAGTGTGCTCAGGAGGAGAAAAAGACTGATAAAATTAGCACCCTTGGCACAGAAAGGAGAAAGCTGAATTTGCCAGCCCCTGGGCCAAGGAACAATAAACATGTTTCAAAAGTGTCCTCTCTGATTAAGACATTTGATAAGACTGAAAACCAAGGATCAGGAAGTTCTCTGGCAGCCATTAAGCAGCCAGTTAAAAATAGCTTTCAAAAATGTAAAGTAAATCATGGAAATGATATGGCTTGCTGGGATGACACAGCCATATTAAGCATCCAGAAGGAACTTTCTGATGCTTCTCGAGATAGCCACCATCTCAGTGGCAAAAATGAGCCACAGAAAAGGCCTAATAAAACAGATCAGAGCTATTGTGGTGCTGATAGTTATTATCCTGTACTGATTGAGATGTCAAGAGTAGCCAAGTCAAATTTCTCCCGTTTTTCTAAAAAGGCTGTCAAAAACAGAAGTGTGAAAGTTAGTGAGCCAACAAAAAAAGGTAATTTTCTTCACAGTGAGAACAGTGCTTTTGAATCATGGAATGTCCATCATAAAAAGCTGACTGAAAAAGAGGAATTTGTTGATAAAATAACAAAAAATGAAGGTCTTACGTACCTTGAAGAAGCACCATTTATTAAAGGGTCCTGCACACGTGAACATAAATTACCACCTGTCAAGACCACTATTGCAAGAAAGCAGGAGAAAGATTTTCAGATTGAGCCAGCTCCACCAGAAACTGCTTTCAGTGTCCCCCTCCCAACTGTGTATGTACCTCAGGGCCCTCTCTCAGTCCCGTCAGGAACTGAATTTCATGCTGCTCTTCCTCCTCAACCCCCCTCTAGGATCCACACACATCAGGGCCCTCCTCCAAAACCCCCTGTCCTTGAAGCCCCTCTTGTGCCTCCAGCCCAGATTTCCCCACCTGTTGTATCCCAGGCCTCCATCTCACCCCAGTCTGTTTCATACAGGACCATTTCTCCCTTGCCCCTATCCCAGGCACCTGGCCTGCCCACCCAGGGACCCCCAGCCATGTTCACCGAGGAGGAGGCCCTCAGTCCCCAGCTAGGTAGTACCTGTCCGCCATGGAGGAGACAGAGGATTACAAAAAGCACAGCAGAGAGGAGACAAACTTCAAAGGAGACATCCATGCCCAACAGCAAGACATGCTTGCTGTCTGAAAAGACTGCTGTGGCTGAACCTTTCCTGGACACAACTCCTTTGACTAAACAGGTAAACTCCCCAGGATCGAGCAGTCCCTCTTTCAACATCACGGAACTCTTAACACCCATCATACCACCAAAACAAGAGGCGGACCCAGTGGAAAGTGAGCAGATCCCGGCGATGCCTCCTCCCACTGAGAGTATGTCAGGGATAGAACATGAGGGGAGTGGGTTTGATGATTACCAGTCTCGGGATAGTTACAAATCTAAAGCAACAAGTTTATTATTCAACTTGAAGGATGTTCGTAAACGTGTTAAAAGCATTTATGCCCCTTCTCCTCTGATAAGAGCCTTAGAGGATAGACATAAGACTAAGGAAAATATTACACAGGAGAGTGTAAAACTGAATGACTTGCAGTCGACTTTGCAAGAAGACAGTAACAAAAAGATTGCAGAAAAGGATGAAACAAGTGACATAACTTCTGTATTATCTGACATTGTTCATGAAAAGGACAATAAAGCTGATTTAGTTGGATCCTTCATGAATAATTATCTGACTTTGAGTTCACCCCAGAAAGCAACAGATCCTTTGTTGTATCAAACCAGAGACAATTTGCAGCAAGATGATTCAAAACATGAAGATCTTGTTAAAAACACTAGAAGTAATGAAAACTTCCCCTTGTTCAGACATCAATCAAAAGAACTTGATTTAAGAAAAAGTCTGTACCATCCAACACTGAAACTATACAGCAGAGACAATGCAGATACAACAGCTGGGCAGCCAGTGCAAAATCCCAGTTTTGAAGGTGAGGTAAATGAGAGACAGACTGATAACCAGAATGAAAATTTTGCCTTCAGAACACTCCCAAACCAACTTTCACCAGCAGAGGATGTACGGAGTGAGAACCAAACCAGTATGCTAGTAACTGGCAATGAAATAAAAGGCAAAAGAAGCAGTAGTTCTTCTGAGCAGTCTTTTGTGTCCACAGTAGAGCAACCCTTTCAGGAGGAACCATTTCCATCGGTGCCACCAATCCATACAGCATGCCTTCAAGAGAGCCAGAGGAATAAGAGTGAAATGAGTGCAGACAGTAAGAAGAGCCACAAGGAGAGAGAGAAAGCAGTTGGGGAAGATGCATTGCAATATTACGCTTGTATCGGTTCTGGTACTAGTTCAGCGGAGAGGAATGAGAGTAAGGTTACTGGGAATGAACAGAGGGGCCTGATGAAAGAGAAAATGAGAAGAGAGAAAAAGGAAGAGGCCAACAGCATGGATTCTGCTTCAGACAGTGTAAAGGACACATCCACCTCCAGGTCCGAGGAGCCACAAACACCACCATCTTCTAACTCATCCAAACCCAGTATGTTTTTGATTAAAGATAACACATTCAAGTCACCTCAGGTAATAAGGGCTGTCAAGCTGCCCCTGTTCAGGTCCTTTTCCTTAGACGATACAGTGAGCAGCAGTTATAAGGAAATGGAAAGTAGATTTGTGTCCACAGCAGAGAACAAGCAGTGCCAAGACACGCTGCACATCCCAGAGCTAGACTGGTTGTCATCAAGACCCAGAGTGCAACAGAACGTGAGGGAAGGAGCAGCTAGCAGAAAGACAGATGCCTGTGAGCCTGAATCTACTTCAGCAACACTGGACCCCGGTCTTCTGGAAGATGTAGAAAGCTTTCCATTAGGGAAGCTCATGGAAGAAGATGGAGAGACTTGTGCTTTGTTGAGTAAAGCTGGGAAAAAGAACGAGGAGAGTATTTGCAGAAGTGAAGAGAAACCCAAGATTGGGAGGGAAAGACACAAGTTAACACAGCCAGATTTAAGTCTGGATAATGATCGAGCACTAAGCAACCCCAGCCATTCTACAGAAGGAAAGATTAATTACTTTAAAAATCATCCTTTATCTAATCGCAGAGGTGGCTCCTGCGCGAAAAAAATAATTACTAGGGAGACAAGTTCCCCTATGGTAGGCTCCATGTCAGAGGACTACACATATTCTCCTGTATCCCATGAAGCTTTAGAGGACACCCTACCTATAGAAGGTACACCAGTTTTGCTAGACAATCTCACATGTTCTGCTGTAACAAGCCCCAGATCAGGCAGCACAATGCACTCTCTTCTTACCAGCCCGCCGTCAGAGAAACCAACAATTTCTAGCCTCAGAGAGGCAGAGGATGTTGTAAACCCTGCCTTGCTAAACATGGCAGTAAAGAGCCAAGCTAATATATATGCTGAAGAGATACTTGATTCAGTGCAGGGGAAGCTGCAGTCCAATTCTGCAAGGACGATAGAGAGAGTGGAGCTCAAGGGCCTTGGGGAGAGAGCAGCAGGCAAGCCTCCTGCTGTGCCACCGAAAACAGAAAAGGCTCTGCGGCGGGCCAAAAAGCTGGCAAGCAAAAGAAAGAAAATAGAGGAGCAGCAGAAAAAACATCTAACAGAGCATACAGCGGCTCTCGAGAGAAAACCATCTCAGCAGATGCTAACATATCCCTCACCCATGAGAGATTCTCTTCTCCATCCAGCCCTTCACTCAACTTTCATTCCTACAGAAACTGGTATGAGAAGACTCAGTGGTGCATCAGCAGTAAGCCCCTCACCCTCTTCAACCCAGCGTAAACTTCTCCAAGATCCTGACTCTGGCCAGTACTATGTAGTTGATTTACCAGCTGAAGTTAATTTAAAGACATTTTATGATCCAGAAACTGGCAAATATATCCAAGTCTCAATCCCTTCCTCAGAAGGGAACTTATACCAAACCCCCTCTTCAGAAAATATAAATTCTCCATATACCTCCTACCCAAGAGTGCTGCCTTTACCAGCTTCATCTGTAGCAGCACTGAAGTCACCATCTCAGCTCTCTGAACCTACATGGTTAATGCAAGCTGTACCAGCAGAGTCAGAAGAACTACCTGAAAATCACCAACAGAACTACAGATATGTTGAGCCTGTGGATACTCAGCCCTGTATTGATCCAGCCTCTTACTCCCACAGTCAACATGCTGAAGAAGCTCAGGTTCACTTAAGAAAGAAATTGAGTCCGACCCCAAATACAGATGCAGTAGCCCTCACTGATTTAGATGACTTTGCAGCTGAAGGGGTATCTTGAAAGCTAAATTTACAAATTATGCCAACTACTGTTTTTAAGATCTATTCAGACAGACACATGCACACACAAGCACATGCAGATTTGATGTTTGTAAAACATTGTATATCTGAATCTCACTGTGGTTTGGGTGGAAAGGAGAATGAAGGCTGAGCATATTGCAAGAAGAGAAGTGATGACTACTCTGAGGAAGCGTGTTATTGACTGAGTCCCAAAACATCAGTGAGATAAAGGGGGCAATGCCAGCTAAATAAATACATATGACAGTATGAAGCCACCTGCTTGCTGTTGCTGCTGCTTTGCCATTACAGTGGCTGGGATTGTCAAAGCGAGTGTCATTTTACCCAGATGTGTTGCATGATATATGACACAAAGTAAAACCTATGAGACCATTCTGTCTATCCTCTGAGATCAGGACAGATGCCGCATCAGCTGAACTTTCCTCACTCAGTGCCTTTAAACTATATTGACAGGTAGAAAGTATGTGGCTACAAATATGCCATCAACTCAAGATTCATTTTTTGCACACATTGATTACCTAGATGTTATTGACAAGAAGATTGTATGTGGATACACAGTTCAATGCAGCGTCCTTATTGAAAAACCCTTTAACAAGAGTTACAGAGTGCAATTGCTGCTGCTCCAGACTTCTCATATACCTTTGCAGTGTCCACTAACATGCTGCTGAATTCCTTAAATTTGCTCATAATCTCCAAATATGCTCCCCTAAAGCCAGAGGTTGTTTATAATTCAACTTTAAACTCATTTTGAAAAACTTCACCTGGTATATTGTGGTAAAAGGAGAAAAGTTGAATGAAATCCCATTGCAGTATTTATATTTTGGTTAGGATGAGAAGACTTTTGCTTGTTATAATTGAAATGCTTTCTTTTTTTTCTTGACAGGCTCTTAGTGAAATACAGAGCTAAATTTCAAAACCTGAAAAATGTTGTTCCTAATTTTGGACTTGTGTATTCTGTGATTTAAAAATAAAGACATAAAGCATTCAAAGTATTAATTTCTAGAAAAAGGCTAAAAGAAAGAAACTTCTTTGGAAGAGTCTGTATCAAACTTTAACTCACCCTTGCTTAAGCTCTTTTTGAATCATCTATTGTATGGTACCTTTTCCAAAACTGCATAATAAGAGAACCTAGATGAAAAGATGATAATATCGAATGTAGTGTGCCTATTTATATCTGTATTTGGAGTATTGGTTTTCTTTTTTCTGTTTCATTTTCATATTGTCTTCCCCAGTGCAAAGTGAAGTGCAGAAGTCCAAAGAAGAATAATACTAATGACTTCGGGTCTGATTCACATCTGAGGCTATTTGTACAGGATTGTTTTCAGTGGAGTTACTCTTGGCTTCCAGCAAAGAAAGGGAAGAATCAAGCCTTTTGTTAATAAATATGATTTGGGGATGGGACACAGGTATCCTCTTCCCAAGTTTTAATCTTTGAGATGGAGGTTATTTTCGGTAAACATTTAATTTCCCACAACTGAGACTGTTCACATGACACAGACCAAAGCTTTGCATGTTGGATACTTCCCTAACCTGAACTTAGCTTCCAAATTTCCTCCGTCCCTGACGACAGCCGTATGTGCAGAACCCTTACAGTTCAAATCAGGCACATCCTTTCATCGATGCCGTTTACTGAAACATTTCCCATAGAAGAAGTAAAGAGACATTAAGGATATCTTTTCAATGATTTGAGTGGAGTTTGAGTTGGGCCCTGAATGATTTTCTGTTGTCCATTTTACTTATTTTGCAGAGTTCTGTCAAACTGGCCATTTTGTGGTTGAGAAGGGATGTTTGTGGGAGAGCTAAGGGGTGAAAATGGACAAGTTTGTACTGGTTTAATTTGATTTTCTGTCACATTCAGAACAAATGCCCATGTTCAGTAAAGCACTTGTTGTGCAGTCTCCATCTTTGGAGGTTTTCAACAGCCAACTGGATAAAGCCCTGAACAAGATGGTCTGACCTCATAGCTGACCCTACCTTGAGTAGGAGATTGAACTAGAAACCTCCTGAGGCCCCTTTCATCATGAGCTACTCTCTGATCCTGTTCTGTAAACATTTACATTTCTAAGCCAGCTTTGACTTGAAATTCAGAAAATGCAAACCAATCTCCCTTGAGAAAGGGCTTATTTTGAACAAAAGAAGAAAAGAATTTGAAAAACAAATGTTTCAGGAACAAGGATGTATTTTCAAGTTGTTAAAGTAAAGGAAATGGCTCCCATTATGAATATTTTTCCTTTCTTTTACGTCACAAATGTTTTACCAAACAGACACAGTACCATTCATTTTGCACTTTTCTATTGTGTGCCTTCATTTTATGCAACATAACTGCCTACCCAGCATAGGGCAAAATGCCATCTACTTGTTAAAGTATAGCTAAACAGATCTATTAAAGTTTTCCCTGGTAGAATTATAAGGAACCTATGTAATCTAAAATCCTAGCAGAATGTGCAAGCCTCCTTTTTCTTTTTTCTTCTTTTTTTTTTTTTTTTTTTTTTTTTTTTTTTTTTAAATAAATGCTGTCTACAGCCAAAGGTCCAAAAGGTACTCAGAGAATAGCATAAAGGCATGCTTTCCAGGGGGGGGAGACTCTAGATACAAAGATTTGATAAGCAAAATCTGCAATTTTTTTTAAGCTATATTCTTTGTGCTTGTTTAATTGTGTCATTTGTTTTGTAAAAGTGCACACCTATTTTTCTGCACCATATTTTCAAGGTGCTTCTTAAAGACTTACTGTGGAGGATGGATTCCTCCAATATACTACTTTAAGGTAGGCTAGGAAAGCAGGGTGTATTTTTTGCTCATTGCGAGGGCAAACTGAAGCCCTGGGGATCTGGAGAGAAGCCAGTCCTAACCTGGATACCAAATATATCTCAAGTCAGACTTCTTTATTTTGGCCAATCACTTCAGCTGGTTTATGGAAGCCACATTCAAGATGGACTGAATCTCTAAGCTTGTTCATGCCTCAGAGGGAATTTTGGCCTAGAGAGTTTGTAGCAAAATGAAACAAACAGAGCTAGGGAGTTTTGAAAACAAGCAGGAAAATTATTCTTGATGTGTATCCAGAATATCCCCTAGAGCACTTTGCCAAAGGGAGTGAATGATGCCTGTGCTATAAAACTGTTGCTCTAGATTCCAGCCCAGAACTGATTCTGCCTGAGTGTGAACACGTCAGCAAACCTCTCTCTGGCCTGGACTGTGCTGCTGGCCAGCTCCTTGCTAGGCCACATTCAGAAATACGAGAATATCTAGCTATATGTATATATGTATGTGTGTGTGTGGGGGGGGGGAATGGGGGGGTTGTTTTCCAGATTAGACTGGCTTATATTACATCAGGATGTTTAGTGCTTTTCCATACTGCAATTAGATCCTAAATCAGGAGTGTCTAGCAAGAATTAGAGCAACAGTTTGCTGTGGTTCTTCTCTTTAGCAAAGCTGATGTTGTTCATCTGATCAGTGAGAGAACAATAGGTGTGCGTAACAATAAGCTAGATTGTAAAATAGAATGAACTGGTTCACTGAGTCTAAGGGCTGGAGCTAGTTGAATCAGCTGGGTGTGTTGGAGTCATACAAATGAAGCAGAACTCTTTTCCTCTACTCCGGAAGCACTAGTTCTGTAGCTTTTAAAGCTATGTACAGGCATGCTGTGCTTGTGACCATTTGCATAATAATATAAGACAACAGTAATGCTTGTGAGGATGATTGCAAAATGTTTGTGCATTAAAAGGAAGTCAAAGAACACGTCATCAAATAACCAAGGTTTTCCTTTTCTTTGCCCTTTTTCGTTTAGTTGTTTTTTGCAATTGCTACCACGGGAAATCAAGGATGGAAGCGGTCACTACAAGGTAAAATGACAGCTTTTTTTTTTTTTTTTTTGGCTATGGGAAATGTGCAATAGTCATGAAAATAACTGCAGAAAAGCCTTGTTATATGACACAAGCGATAGTGACAATAAGTCATAAGAGTGAAGAGAGGTCTAGGCAAACTCATCTGGAGCAAAGCTGAGTTTTGACCTTGCCAGCAGCCAGAACGAAAGAAAAACAACCACAGGCTCTTTGCGTGTGCAGAAGCACAGCAGGAATAGATTTCAGGCCATCACTTTCACAGGTGCCCTTCTTCTGCAAGGTGCATTTTTTGCATGCTGCATTTCTTAGTACATTGAGGCTTTTTTTGCAGTAGTGGCTCTTGCATAGTGGATATGACTGAGGCAAAGAAAGACCAACAAGAGGCTCAGGTTCCCTAGTCTTTGACTCTAGAGCCAGAATCACCTCCCTTTGAAGCTCTCTCCTGGGCAGCCACAACACCTTCCACTCCAACTGTCCCATGGCAGACTGGGTCTGCCATCCAGCAGCCACTCCTGAGTCCTGAGAACTCTACTGGCTTTCTGCAAAATGCTGGATTTATTTTAGTGAGTGCAGTTTAATTGAAATGGCCTAGACATACATGTTTTTATCAACTCCTGTGTTATTGTTCAGTCCCTTGCTGAACCATCTGTCCAGGACGATGTGTGTCATTGGCACAGTCTATCAATGGACCTGTATTTGCAAATAAATAGTTACCTATTAATTCATAAAAAAAATAAACAGGACATGTTTTACAATACTGGAATGACTTCTAGCTAGCTTTTTCATTGTAATTGCATCTCTGGTTATGCCAGCAGTGAGAGCTGAGAACAGAGAAGCGTGTGCATATGCATGGCAGGGAGGCACGTACTTAAAAGATCTAGGAAAGGGCTGGTCACAGGCTTTCCACTCCTTCCTCTCTGCTGAACGTGCAGGGCAAGAGACTGGGCAGTCTCACCCTCTGTGCCCTGACTGTCTAGCAGAAGCCAGACATAATTTGGTGTAACTTTTCTTTTTCTTTGCTAACCAGCCCTACAGACTGTATGTAATCTCTGATGTCTGTCAGTGATGGTTTTACACTTCTCTTCAGCTTATCTTCTTGTCCTTTACATTATGAAACATAGCTGAGGCTCTTCTCAAAGTAATTTCAGTTCAGTTGGTCTCCAGACTGGCAACTCCTTTGGAGATTGCTTGTTTTGATCCCTGCCTAGCCAAGCAATCCTTGCTGACAATGAAAGTGTTATTGTATTTTGAATATAACTGAGCACAAACAGGAAAACTGACTAGTTATGTGCCGACTGGCAATATTCTAACAGATTCGCATATCTGCTATCTGCATTCCAGGGATATATTTTGCTTCCTTTCTGAGAACCCTAAGTTTGATCCTCTGTCTCACTTGAAAAATAGCATTAGAAGCTGTTGATATTGTACATGATGGGCTACGTGGGTTCTAGTGTACACATACAAATGGGTAATTTGGAGCAACAGACATACATTAGTCATTTTTATTAAGGAAATTCTGCTTCAGAACCTTATAGAAGATAGAACATGAAACAATTGTGTAAGTTGAATATTTGTGTGTGTGTGTGTGTGTGTGTGTGCGCGCGCTATGCCCATTATAACAACAGAGGTCAATGATTAATTTATTTTGTCTTCAGGATGATTATTTTGAATCTTATGTTCACCACTGTTCCCTGGTATTAAATATAATATTGGAATTGCAGGGTTTAAATGGACAGGGAATGGCTGAAAATGACTTGTGGTCTTCCCTTGCTTCTTTTTGATATTCTCAAAGTTTTCATGATGTTGCTTTTTTACATTAGGTAGTCAGGTCTTGGCTACTCTATGGGCAACTAGAGAGTTGTTTCTATTATGTTGTTGAACATACTTAGAAAGCAGCATTTCAATAGCACAGAAGAGAAATCATTTATGTCCCAATTGCTTAAAGCTCTGTGTTTTTATTAAAGCAGATTTAACTCAAGCCTTTGGGGAAACTGCTCATGGTGCTAAGAATCCAACATCTTCCCATGCCAAAGTCCACCCACAAAGATGAATAAATAAATTGAAACTTGAAGCACTTAGAAAGGAGGAGAGTAGGATAAGCAAGGTCAGTCTTTGAAATCCTTCTGGCAATGCAAAAAAAGGTTGAACATTAGCAAAAAGACAAAAATGTTCGAAGTTAGGGACAGGCTTTGGATAGGCAGACTTGCTAAAGTCAAGTTTGCCTCCATAGTCCTAACTGTTCTATCTTTTCTGGGAGCTCCCCGGTGCAAGCTCCTGCCTGCTGACACTCACTGTCATCTGCTTCCCTCAGTTGCCTAAAACCAGCACAGGGAATGTGGGCACTCAAGCACAAGAAGGTGGGCACCCTGCTTTTTCTCTATGCTGGTAGCAGCTAGCATAGTCATCAATGACATGAGGCATTTAAAGCGGCCTTGTGCATCATGTTACACTAACAGGCCACAGGTAGCACAGACTGAGATAAGCAGCTTCTTTCTATCCCCAGCCTTGATAAGCTGCAGAGGAAGCAAAATGGATCTGGCCCAAGAGAGACCCTTTGCAGTGGGATTGCTGAAAGACTGGTGGCAGAAGCAGGTTCTGCTGGTGAACACTGCCTGCCTGGGTCAGGTCTTCCTTCCTTTCCAAAGGAATGTAAATGGAAATATTTCTCAATTATTTGGCACCAAAGCTGGCTGTGGCTTTGTATACCTCCCAAAGGAAAAAGTCAGAATGAAATGAAAGAATATCATATTACATTATAACATAAAGCAGTATTGCTTTTGATAATATGCCCATGAATGTATGTGTGTATGACTATATATAGCTATATCTAGCTATGTCTATGGATCTATATATAGCTATAGATATAGTATTTATACTATGCTTTAGTGTTTGGACATGATCTAAACTGTGTCCTTGAGCTGTTCTTTGCTTCCCCACCTGTCACTCCATGTGTCCTGTTACATGCCAAGTCTGCCCCAAGAGACCTCCCTTTTCCCCAGGGCTTCCTGCATGCTCCCCTGCCCAGCCAAGGCGTACGCTTGCCTCTGCCCTCATTCCCACCCAGGAGGGCTAGATGTACCCGAGCCACCCTGGCCACCCGTCTCCTCCTGCAGCAAGGTGAGTGATCTCCCTCCTGTAGACGTACAGGTGTCTCTGGCTAGTGATGGTGCAGTCGGCAGGTGCTTAGTGGTCCTCCTGGCCACACTGGCCAGGGCTGTAAAGGGAAGCAGAGAAACCCCTTTGCTGACATCCCCCTTCATGAGACCAGCCTCATTACCGAGTGGAGACAACAAACACTTCTCCTGGCAACGGGGTTGGCTCCAGCGCTCCAACCTGGCGGCACAACCATCCCCAGCACTGACCCTACTGACAGCAAACTGCCTTCCCTAGCAACAAGATGAGCCCTAACATAAATCAAGCAAGATCAAATACCAGCCCCCAAAAAACTAGTGACACAGCAAAGTGGCCCTAACAATATTCCAATAGCAAAAAACATCCCTGCTTAACTACCAGGATACTCTGGCACCCACAGGCAGCTTGTCTGAGCCTCTAACTCGGCAGCACTGCCCCGGCGGTCTCCTCCTAGCAAACACCTCGTCTTTCCTGCTGGGGAGCTCCCCGAACCCCAGCAAGAAACCTGCCCTCAGGACGGACAGCACATGGGCCCCCAGCAAGGCACCCTGTGCACTGTATCCCCCTCATCACACCTGGCCTGGATTTTTCTAATAAAACAGTTTCTTTGCTGGAGAAAAAAAGGCTGCTGCTCCAACCATATTGAAACTGCTGGTAAAAAGGCATGGTCTAGGTTTGTGGGGTTTTTTGGTTTTGTTTTTTTAATCAGTTGTCTTTTGAGCTGGGAAATTAAATTGTTAAAAAGTCTTCACTTGACATTTACATGTGTGTGAGAGAGAAAAGTCCCAGAACTTTTCTTTGACTTGAAACAGTATTTTTTAAAAGATTAAAAAGAAAATTTTTTTTAAGTTGAAACTAAAGTGAAAGTTTTCAAATATCTCAAAATATTTCCATTAACTCAAGTTGGTTTACCATCTTGTGTCCTGTTAGATTGCAATTTGTTTGTTTGTTTGTTCCGGGGGTGGTGGTGGGGTCTTTGTATGGAGTAAGGAAAAAAAGATGTCAGCATAGCCAGAAAGACTGTGTGAAGAAAAGCAGTTTCTGGCTCCCGTGGCCGGGACTGCGGCCGAGTCGCGGCAGAGCTCCGAGCTCCCTCTTGTGCCTGTATCTCCGGGCACAGCTGCCCTACGGCCCAGCTCGGTGCTGATGGGCTGCTTATCAACTCGCAGGGGACTATTCATTGCTGCTAACTGTGTTTTCAGGTAAGAAAGTGAAGAGGTTGTAGTTCTATATCCTTCTGGGCATCCAGGACGTCTAATGGTGTGCAATATCTGCGCCCCTGCAATATACTAACAGGGGTTATCTAATGATAGTTAGCAGGACGCTGTCCGTGTTTGTCAATGTTTAAGCTTCTCGTCTGAAAAAAACAAACAATAACCTGGTCAAAAGCAACCAACACAACCTCAAAAGGAAATTTCCATCCAGATCTAGTGATTCATTTCTGTGGGGCAAATACTGTCACCTCTATCTTCTGCTCAAGCGCATCTCAAGTCCAGTGACCCTATACTGCAGTCACGGTGATGTGGTACTGAGCAACAGCACGAGCTGGGCATGGATGGCTTGCCAGCTACACCTGCACTGACAAACAGTTACGCAGGGCTCAGGATGGCTAGTGCAAACTGATCACAAATGCAACAAGTAAGCAAGAAACACTCCACCTTTCTTTCTCTCTAGCTTGAACACAAGCTGTGAGTCCTATCCAGAACATCCTCATTCTGGAGAGAGTGGTAAAGTTTCGTATGTTGAATGCTGGGCTTTTCTGACGGATAAATGGCTCTGTGGGGTGCATGAAGATGACTCATCTAAATGCAGTTCCTGAGTCCTATGTAGGTGAAAGCTCCTTGAAAGGGCAAGAATCTGTGGTTTGCTAATCCATCCCAAATCCATAGCTGCTTGCTATCTGTGATAGCTGTTTGAACATCAGGCTGCAACATCAGTCATGTGGTTTATTTCTGGGTTCAGCCTTGCAGAAGTACTTAGGTATTTAACTTTCTAGATGGGATTTTGAAACTTTCCTTTCTGGACTCTGGTTTAGCTATAACTGTGAAATCCTCCCTGGGAAACCTCTGGCTTAGACCCAGGTAGGTTTAGCTCTAAGCACAAGTAATGGTTCAAATGAGAGCTTTTTTTCTCCTGTAGATCTTCCTTCCCTGCCAGCAGCCAATTTCTTGCACACTGTTACAGAGATATTTCTAATAAAACCAAATAACTCCCAGGGACACTTCCATCCCTTGTTGTGCCAAGGATTGGTGATTGCATCAGCAGCTTGGTTCTCCAACATTTGCCAAAACCTGATAGCTTCAGCCAGCATGATGGAGCAAGGGTGACCCAGCTGCGATACGATAGGCAGACTTTAGGTTCCTGGGGAGTCTTCTTTGCAGAGATAGGCTCCTTCATGTAATAACCTTGGATCTTATTTAACACATCAGCTCATGTACAATGCGGATGTAAAGAAGCTGTGTGCATACAATAAAAAAGCTAAGCCTATTCAATTCCAAGGGCAGGGGGGCAGTTCTAATAAATTTGCTGCTATAGCAAGTAACAGTCTTTAGGGCCAGTATGAGTGTTGGATTTTAATAAACGAAAACTCTGAAGCAGAAGGACTGAAAGGAGAACCAGTTCAGATGACAAAGCAAATAATACAATTTAATTAGAAAAAAAAAGCAAGTTTTCTCCTGGCATTGACTGGTCCCAGAGTTTGTAGTCTTAGAGTGGATGTCTGTACTGCTGCTGATGGACTTCCAGAGGCTGGTCTTAGGTTTCACTTGCTGACCACACCATCAAGGATCTTGCAAGCACGGCCTTAAGCCTGGCTGAAGGTCACTGGCCCAGGTATGCAGGAACTCATACGTGAGTGTGGCTTGGTAAGTAATGAGCCATATTTATGCAGGCAAGACCATCCACCGGGCAGAAGATAGGTGAGTTATCAAGGACACTATACTTACAGGTGTCACCCATCAATTCTACATGGACATAACCTTTGTAGTGTTCATTATTGTCATTTATGTGCAGTCTTCTGCTTTCTCTTATCTCACACTTCTACTGAAACTGGAGATGAGCACTAACTGACTATTCTATCTATAGCACTAACATAACAGTCTTCTGTCATGCACTAGGGCTTAGAAAGTAGAGCGGTAACAACTACTACAATTAACTAAACCAGAGAACCAGGTATTTCCCCTGTACAAACACAACAGTCACAACCTCAGGAGCTCCACTAGAACATAGAAGATGGCGTGACTTAGATGAGGCTATACTGTTAATGCTTCGAGACCGGAAAATACTTCAATGCTATTGTCATATTTTACAAGAAAATCTAGGTGCAAAGTAACTCTCAGCCTCATCAGAACAGAATTAGGGCAGGAATTAGAGCCAGAAGTAATTCAGCCCATCAGGAAGGAGCTGCCTTATGTAGCTTTGCATATAAGAACTCTTCCTTGTTCCAATGATGCAGGTGGTGATGGCGCGGAGTTTCCTCTTCTATTGCAAGATATGGCTGTTATAGCCGTGTTGTAAAAGCGCTGACTACAGAATAAGCTATTGGAGTTAAATACTGAAAGAGTTATGAAGGTAAATATTTAAAATCCTGGTGATTTTTAGCAATTACTTGTTTATCAAAGGAGACTCTTAATGGCACCAAAAACATTGCTCTGACTTCTGAGGCAGCAGATTAATGCTTGCTTGTCTTATTGCAGAGAGCTTGGGGCAGGCAATGAGGAAACTGTGGTTGTATTATTAAAATATTGTGAACACATCACTCTCACACAGGTTAGATTTTCTGCATGTCAATGAAATTCTCATTCTCACAGGCCAGAGTTATGTAAAGACTTCACTGCTCGATATCAGGAAAAGACCATATTTTGTGGTAATCCGGTCACCTAAAGTCAATATTTCACTACAGTGAAAGGAAGTTTTTAACTGGAAAGAATTAAGCATTGTTTACTATACTCGGCAGAGGCTGCTCTTTTATTTATGGCAGAGGTGTCAAGCTCTTCAGGGGAAAGGTCTGAATTATGTATTCAGAGCCTGGGTATAAATTCACAGCTTCTCATTTCCCTCGGTTAACACACGGCTTCGATCACACACCAGCCAGGCACAAGAGGGTCTGTATCGAGTGGTGGCTCTCTCTGAGCAGGGATGTGCCACAGCCACACACCACAAGCAGTTCATCTCCATCCCCTGCTCCCTCGTGGTCCAGCCCGGCAGCAAACGACTGCCTCTGTACTGCACTGCCTTGTCTCTGCTGCAGGCAAGCAGGAACTGGGCTGGAGGAGGAGACGATGTGAGCTGATGATGTTGCTTGTTCTCTGGCATTTCAGCAATAAGAGCTGGCTTTCTGCACTGCCTTCCCCACATGCCTAGCTGCACACCAAGGCTTGGGAGCTCGGCAGGGCTCTCGTCCCCATAGGCCAGCTGCACACCTAAAGGCTCAGCTGTAAAAACATCTTGGGGTTTTTTAGGGCTATATAGAAACCACACTTAACGATAATGTCTCAGAGGTTCTTTCTTTTCAAAATGGACCCATATTTTTAGTTAATTTCTCAAGGAGCAATGAGAAACTGTGCAGGGAACGTTACAGGAAGGGCATGCAGGTGGCATAAGATACCTAGCAAAGGAAGCTGCTTTTGTCCTGCTGTTCACAGAACAACTATCTCATCTGCAGCCAAGCTGTGCAGGGATAGCCTCACACAAGTGTCTGGCATGGGCTCCTCACTGGCTGTCCTGAGAGCCTGGACACTGGCTAGAGAAGAGAGACACACAGCGCTAGTGAATGCAGCCCCCACATCAGCAAGCAGTAGAAGTGCAAACTTCCCTCAAGCACAGCCCTATCAGGAGGCTTTTGGCCTCAGCCCTGAGGTGTGTGTATGGGGTGACATCTCTGCCAGCTGGTCGACAGGCTGACCCAAGCTTCCCAAGAGCAGCAACCTACAGGAAGTGCAGATGGGCAGGGCACTGACTGCAAGGGGAAAGAGTAGTGTAATGTACCACTGACTTGTCCTGCATGCACATGGCCTTCAGCATCATTGTAAATAATACTCTTAATAAAGAGCCAATTAGCCTAACAATCTCATTACTATCCAGCATGCAGTGTAGGAAGCACTAGCCTGCGGCATAACTGAGCAAAGTTGTGTTCTCTCCCTCACATTTCACACTGTAATGTATACAGGCACAAAGTGGCCTGCATAGATGTGCAAAAGCAGAGCCACGCAGAGGGTTGAGAGGACAGTGCACAACCTTGTGAAGAAGGTCTCATGGCCTGGCGTAGTTTATCAACCCCCGACTAACAAGCAGGAATAACAGCATGCCACAAGCCATGAGCACCGATACCCTCACTGTGCTCTGTGCCTAGCCACCCCTGTGCAGCGGCCGTGGGGCAGGGGCAGAGCTCGGGGGGGGGGGGGGGGGTGCCAGGAGGGGGAAAGCACATCGGGGATGAGGAGCTGCAGGACTGCCACAGAGCAGCGAGTCAATATGCTGGGAGACAGGCCCTGCTGGCAAGGTGAGAGGATGAAAAAGAAAGGCTGTTCAGAGATGTGCATCTGGATGTCTGTGTCTGCATGTGAGAGGAGCTCAGGACTGGGAACACTTTGCCAAAATCATGTAAGTGACATTTGCACAGAAGCTATTCACACTGTGCCTGGCTCATGCTAGTATGGAAATTCACAGAGAATTAATGCATGAGATCTAGTGACAAATGAAGTGAGCCATTAAACAAAAAATATCTTTGTCTCACACCCATCCTCAAACCTTGGACTTCCATTTTTTCCTTCATAGAACTGAAAAAATATCACCCAGGCTGATTTTGGAATTGCTTGCATGTAAATCATCCTCTTGAGCTTGGGCATCTCAGACTGGGGTTCAGCCTGAGTGACTTTTTATAGCTGAGTTATAAACTTTTAAATGCCAGACTTAATCAGAGCTACTGAGATGGCCATTACAGGAGTGGTTTAAGTGGCATAGCCCTGATATATGATAGCACCGAAGGCAGGCAGGTAGCTCAGGCACAGAGGGCTGTGTATCTGGCAGGGAGCAGGCTCTGGTGGCTAGAAGAGGGGAGGACTGAGACACAGCTCTCCTGAGTTTTGTTCTTGTCCTTGTTCAAGTGCTGTGTGACCTCAAGCAAGTTCCTGTGGTCTGCATTGCCCTAAAGAGTCACGTCTCAGACCAAAATTTGAGAGGAGAATATGACTCATCGTGCTTCCCCAGAATGCTAACAAGGATATAAACATATATCTGTCTCCCTTAGGGAAGTTGCAAGAATTGTTGGTGAATTTGGTCTAAAATTTAACATAGCATTGTGCAGACTCAAAAAAAGTGCAAATGCTTTGTGCATTCTTGACCAGAGCAACCATGAACAAAATCGTACTGAGCAACTATAATCACAAATGCATCAGACACTGAAGAGTCAAAAAGGATTAGGGCCTAAGACCCCCATGTCTTAGCTGTGAATCTAAGTGCCTCCCCTGCTTTGCAATATCCTTGTGGTCTAAGTAGAAGTGAACAGTCATTGGTATGAGAGCAGATGCTTGGATGGAGACATTGATCTGAATGAAAACAGCACAGGAACTTTTCAGGGTGTTCTTTCTAAATTTATTCATGTATTAAACAAACAGAAACTACAGCATGCATCAGGTACTTTTCTTTATTGTACAACAAAACTATGGACTTGTTTGTAATTGCAGCATTTCCAGCAACATCAGGCAGACTTGTCGATGTTATCCAGTTTTGCACAGTCACTAGAGTGTCGCATCATGAATTATTAAATCAGTGCTTCGTGGTAATACATAATTTCTTATCAATTATTCATGCTAATGTGCATGTAGTTTACTTAATTGTGTTATTGACGATCAAAAGTAATTTCCTGAAAATCCTCAAGGACAGAAAATTTAATCAGCGTAACTACTTTTCAGATGCAATGCTGTTAAGTATTCTTAATTTGCTCAACAATTCACTTATTTATGTACCTTTCTGGAGGAAATACGAGTTTAATCAAACAATTAGATTGAAGAGTTAGTGTACAGAAGGGCTGAACTTCAACTGAATGCAAGGTAATTATGTTGAAATGAAGTTGGGTCTGCCTATCTGGAGTGGATTTTTTTACTTTTTTTTTTTCAAGAAATTATGTTTCAAAAGATCACTAGGAAAACAGCAATTCTCTCTTCTTCAACTGCCCTCCACAATTTATTTTATTTTGGTGGAATAAAAAGGCTATTGCTGTTGTTTAAACTAAGCCATAATTTGCAGTCAGGGAAATGGTCTCCATTTACAGTTAAGCAGAGCAGTTCCTGAAGCTGGCATGCAGAGAAGGATCACAGGCTACTGTGTGTTCCCTCTGCAACTGGGACATTTCAGGATTGTCAGAAGAAATATACAGTGGGGTAAATGTAAAACAAAATGACTGTTCGAATTTCCTCCGTGCTTGGATTGCTGGTGCCCAGAGGAAATGGCTCCCATACGCAAGGGCGGCCAAGCCTCCTGGAGCCCAGGGTTGCCCATTTCTCTCTCCCAGAGCACACTGGTACAAACACTGCCCTGAGGAAAGAGCAGTGCGCACCAGGGCAGATGGGTCTTGTGAATGCCAAGCAAGTCCTGGGTTCCAGCCGAAGAAATTCATGGGCTGAGGTCACCTGGGGATAGGGAGACCTTTTTGCTGCCAAACTGACTTGAGACTGCTTTTCCAAGCACATCCTTGAGCCCAGATCCTGTGAGAAACTGAGCACAACGCAGTATAGAAATGTGTACACAGCATGTTACAGGAGGTCCTCAGCATAACACACAGGATCAACCCCAAATGAGCAGCAGCAGCAAAGCCTGGGCTGGGACAGAAACCTCAGCAAGTTTCTGTGGCAAAACCTGCCTATGGATTAAACAGCATAACCTTTAAGGTTGTGGTGAAGAGCATCTCATTTGGAGTAGGGCACTTATCTCATGAAGGACCTTTTCCGAAGAGCTTGGGAGCTCAGAGGAATCTTTCCATTGGATCCACATTATTTGGGCAAGTCTGTGAGTGTATTGTTGGCCTGTTCTCCAGGGGTAACTATGGGCAGCTCTAAGGAGTCTGCAAAAAGCAACTATAAAAAGCAATTCCACATCAGCAACCTTAAACTTGTGTCTGTATTACCCATGGGAAAAATGTGGAGCATCCAAGACTAAGACACCTACTTACTCTTCTTTGGGGGGAGTTCTGGGTTGGAAATAAGGGTATACTTCCTGAGGCATCCAATTTTCCTTTGCACTGTGCCTATTGTCTAATAATTAGAACATTTTCGTGTCTAAATTAATTAAACATCAAGCTTTTAGTAAACAGAACAGTCTGATTTTGGATGGAATAAAAGAATATCCTTCCAAGTTTTATTTCCTCTTTATTAAAAACACAACATGCAAAGACATATTTGCAATGTCGCAACACAGGATTATTTTGATTTCTAGTCTTTCTTTCCAAATGTGTTTCCAAAATGTCATGGATTTTTTTTCTTAAAAGAACTTTTTCAAAGGTCAGAGAAGGATGCTAAAATACCCTCAGCTTTGTGCAGATCGAGACATAACTGCATTCTCCATTAAATATCAACATTACCATTTGAAGCTATGAACACTGCTCTGGAATCACATGTATCTTTTATATCTAACCCAGGGAATGCAAGTGTAACAGACTAAAAAGTTCACATTGAGACTAGTGCAAGGATTTTATTCACAGGTAAACTGATCTCAGCAATTTCCCAGTAATCTACTCCATGGAAAGTTCAACTTTAGGGGAAACGAAGGGAGAAGGAAAATTATAACGATTTTCATTCTATTTTCTGCTTCCCTTAGACCTGGCTTGTCTGGGGTAGATTTGGTGGAAGTCAAATGGAAAACAGCAGGTGCAAGCCGTATATACCAGCATATTCATTCACCCCTTGCTGTGCACAGCAAACTCAAATGAGTCCTGGAGGCCTCTCCTTCCCCTGAGTGCAAGTCTGGAAGCCCGGCCCTGCTCCCAGCCCCCCACCTCCGTGCGGGAAGGGAACCCACGGTGCTGGGACCACGGGCAGAGGCAGGATGGCTGTTGGTGGCAGCACGCTGCCCCACTGCAGAAGGGACCTGATGAGGAGATCAGCAGTGCAACTGTGCCGCAGGCAGCGTGGCACCAGCAAGGGCACCGTGCTCTGAGTCTGAGCGGGCAGTGGTTGTCCAAGGTGCAAGTCCAAATGGGTCAAGGCCTGGCCTATGTGGGACACGGCCCCAGTGGTGTTTGGGTTCAACTCTGCTGCTGAGAAAAGCAACCGTGGGGAGCACAGGTAAAAGGGAGCAAGCCCTGTTTTGACATCGCTGGGATGCAAGGGGGCTAAAAACAGTTTCACAAACGTTTCCAAACACAGACAGTGCCAGTAAATCAGGGGAGTGAATCTACAGTGGTGCAAGAAGAGCAGGGGCACACAGAAGGCAGCTGGAAAGGCTGTTCGGGTTTGCTGCAGATGCTCAGGGTCCCTGGTGGCCTCGTGATGTCCAGCTGGGGCAGGGCCATGCTGCAGCTCGCCCTGTGGCAAGCCCCGCAGTGGGACCGCACCGAGCCGAGGGGCTGGCACTGGCCTGGCCTCATACGCTCTTCTCCCCGTCCATGTGTTCCTTGGCCGGAGAGGGCTGCTTGTCCGGGCTGCTCTCTGGGCCGGGTTTGGCTGGCGGAGCGGGGCTGCTGCTGGCGGCCGGCAGGAGGTTGGCGGATTGCAGCACGGCCTCCGAGTGTTCCCGTGCTTTCATGCGCAGTGCGGCCACGCTGGCGGTGCGGTTGCTTTGGCAGCCATAGGTGGGCAGGAAGGAGAGGCCCATGGGATCAGGGACGCAGCACGAGCACAGAGGGCTCCCTGAGGGAGAAAGGAGACAAGGCACTGTCACTGCCGCACAAGGAGAGGGTCCCACTGCAAGGGTCTGAGCGGGAGACTGTCCCCTGACCTGGCCAGGAYGACTCACGCCTGCTGGCATCACACGCCACGTTGCCTTTTCCTCTTTAGAGAACAGATAGATTCAGGTCTCGGATGGCGTAAACGCCCTCTCCAATTGACCTTTAGTGGTACATAGATGTTTACTGGGTTGGGACTCGAAGAGCCAGATTCTGCTCTGCTGAGAGATAGTCATTCGAGTGATAAAGGGAGCAAACTGGGGCAGCAGCCTCGGAAACAAATAATGAAGTTCAGATCACATCAGGTTTCCTCACAAACTAAGCTGAGCTGGTTCCTAGTTTCTGTCCTGAGCTGTTGCCCTATGGCTACCATCAGCCACACCCTGCGGGTGGTCCCTGCACTCCACCAGCAAAGTGAAGCATGATCAATCTGGGCACACCACTCTTCAAGGGGGTGAGGGAATCCCACCACTCCCACCACTTATCTGCACCTCAAAGGTTACTGCAGAGAGAAAGATGAAAATACCCTGGTTATGACTATGCAGGAACTAATCACTTTCTTCCATTTCACTATGAGATACTGGAGTGGAGGCTTCAGTATCTGAGCTGCATTCTGCTAGTTCTGTGTATGGCTGCAAGGCAAAGCAGCAGATTTGTTTTTGCCTGCCCAAGATATTTTTCTGGAAAGCCTTAGAWTTTTAGGGCAGAAAGGGTTGTGAGATCATCCAAACTGACCTATGAGATAGCACAAGTACTTTCCCCTCACTTCCTGTGAAGAAGCCTTGAATCAYATCACATCTTCTCCATTTGAAAACTGGAATGATAGGCAAACAGCAGCAGCTTTGGGGCAAATTGGTTCAGTAACCTGCATTTGAAGCTATGTACATTTCTAAGTACATTTTTCTTGTCCAGCATAGGACCCTTTCATTGACTTCATGTAGTAACATAAGGTGGGAATTGCTGAGCAATCCCAGAATCTGTATTTGAGCTGCATCCAGCCATGCATGCTTCTTAACACTTCCTTAGCTAGGCTCCTGCCAACTACTGGCATCATATTTACCTGAAGCAGGGTGTTGTACCTTCACCCACCCCACCTCTGGGCTTGCGTACCAATGCCACCTGGAAGACAAGGGCCTCTAGAAGTGATCCTAAGCCACCCAGAGCTACTGTCCTGGACTGCAGCCTGAAGTCCCAGCAGGAAGGATGGACTGGACCATCACTACCTGTCACCTGAGACACACAGACTGTCTCAAGCAGGCAATAAAGATTGGAGACAGGGTGAAATGGCTACTCTTCTCCATCTAAATGGAAAAGTTTCCCTGCAGTCCACTACTAGAAATAGTCCTCCCCCCACCAACCACCTGCCTGAGCTGGACTCTGCAAACTCTTCCTCTAGCTCAGTCTGTGACAAYATTGGGACCTAGGATGGTTCCCAAAGAAGCCCTCTTAGAAATCCAGGCTGACCCACCTGCAAGACATGCAGTTCGTCTGAAGAGCCGCCATGATACCTAGCATAGATGCTTCTACTGAATATAGAAGAGTGTGTAAGAGGAGCAGGAAGAAGAGTGTGAGCTACCACTTTGAATTGCCCTCTGGTGAGAAATTTGCATGCCCTTCTTTCCAGGAGGCAAACAAATTCCACATCCTCTTCTCCGCTCCTGCTGAAAGCTCGTCCTTTGCCACTCTGCTACCCCCCAGCAGGAAACAGCCCTGCAGAACACAACCTGACACAATGCAATGTCTTCCTCTGATCTTTCCAAGCCAAGGACTTGCTTAATTTCTGCAGTTAATATTTGAGTTAAATGGCTCATGACTAAGTGATGGAACTAATAACCTGCAGGGAGCAGGTACTCTTTCTTTTATACTTCTGCTCTTGGTAGCAATAGGTCAGCACCTGTCTGCTAGGAATGAAGGCAGACAGATGTTTGGTTTTAGGATGTTAGCAAGACTTCTTCTCAGCAGTTGTTAGACACTAGCAGCTTGCATGTTCAGGAGAAAATACTTCTTTTATTTTAGAAAATAATAGAATCTACGAGAAATTAGTTATTAATATAAGTTATTAATASAACTGAAAAATCTTCACTACTCTTGTAATACTCCTCTAATTGAGCATATGATCACTAGAGCAATGTTAGCACAGGTCCGGGCATTCAGATGGATCTCATATGCAAATTTTACTATTTGACTAAAAGCCTCAGATTTTTCTTTTACAACAATAGGAAGCTCAGTCTTGAATTCTGCGACTAATTTAAACATCAGAGTGCTACTTTGAGCATGACAGAAGGACAGTTTATAACAAAATCCATTCAGTAACACAACATAGAGTTTTTGCCATCTCCAACCGCTCATTTTTTGCTCTGTTGAAGTATCGCCACTTCAGGGCTGCTGAACAGCCACTCTTTTAACAACAGGGGGAAGACTAAGATGGTTGGAACTTGCAGAGCTCTTTCAGCTGCAGAAGCCACATTTTTTAGCGTTCCCCTACTGTTAAGCCTCACTAACTTTAAGTTAAGCTCTGAAATAGGGAAGCACATGTGTATCATCAGCTGTCTTTGCATTGCTGCCTCTCACACAAACTGAGCAAGTTTTTCTAATGCAGCTATTCTGCTCCCATCTGTAGTACCTAACACAGATATCTAGTGCAGACCCTGGCAGCTGAATGGGAGGTGGGAAGAAGAGTCTTCCCATTTTCAGAAGAGCAGGAATCGCCTCCACCCCTTAAAAATAATTTTCATTCCATGGTTAGAAAGGGATAAAATATTTATCAGTCTTCGGTACCAGTCTAAGCTCTTTGCTTAATAATGACCCARCTGCTCTGCAACCTGAGCCAGCACAGGTACCTGTGGTGGAGACCAGGGTCTCTCTAGTAATAAATCACCTATTAACCATTCATTTCGTTTTCACTGAGATTAAAACACTTGCAAACAACAGCTCGCACATGAATAAATGTGGAGTAACAAGTGTCATTTGCTCTGGGGTCCTGCAGGAGTACAGCAGAGTAGGATTTAGCCTTGCATCTTTTTACTGTATAAGAGGAATGAATCTACCTTGTAATTGCCTGCGTCTGTGGGCAGTAAATCCAGTACAAACCATTAGACTTGGCTGGTGTGAAAGCCAGGATAAATGATGTGAGAATCGGGAGCCCATGGTTTTCACCTGCCTGACATTCGGACAGTCAGTCCACAACGGACAGGGATATGAGCTTCCCATGAAAGATGTGTTTACACAGAGCAGACCTCAGTGTTTCCTCACATCTTACTGCRGTAACTCTAAGCCTATGGACTCCAGCTGGGAAGGAAGGAATTGTTCCAGTCACTCGGGCTCCTCAGAGGAGTCCAGGCACCTAACTTCCACCGAAATCAGTGAGGGTTAGGCATTTAGCCCTAGAGCCTGGTCCAGCTTCCACTAACATCTACAACAGTCTTACGATACTTTAATGGAATTTGTACCAGGTTGCTACAATGCAGAGGGAACAGCTTTCCTTCTTTCAAGAACTTACTGACTCCTGTACACAAAATTAAAATACACAATTAGATTTCCATTAACTTACAGCAAATTCTGCTGAACTGATCTAAAACTCCTTCTATTCCTATATGAGATCATACTTTAAAGGCTCAGCCTGAACATAAATACTTAATGTAATAAATACAGTCTGAAATATTTGATCTACTTGGCAGTTTAATTGATCTACTACAGAGACTGACAGGAAAAATTAAATTAGTTCTGTCTTGTCTCTGCCAACATCACATTTCAATTGTAATGATATTTGATATACAATTTTTGTTGTGGACCCTTTTGTGCAGTTCTGAAGTTCAGCTTCAGCTTAGGAGAGTGAAATGGGAGCTAGGTCCACATTGATCTGTGAATATTTAAAATATATATTTAGCATTTCAACTCAACAGTTTAAAAAATTTAGTAGACAGTCTTTCCAAAAGACAAAACCTTGATTCCTTTCCTCTTGTAGTTTTTGTGCCTATCAGTATTTGATGTGAACTGCTGAACATGAGTTGAAATCTGATACGGAGAGAAGCGAGGAAAAAATACCCATTTAAGAGCCTCATCTGTCAATATACACTGTTTAATTTTCAGTAAAAACAGTATGCTTGAATTAAATAGTTTTCTTTTGGAAATAGTCACCTTGGTTTGTTTGAACACTGTAGTGTTTGCCATCACCACAATTCCAAAAAAGTAATTTAGAAGTCAAGACCTTGCCTGTTTGGACAGGAAATCTGGCAGCAAAGCCCCTAAGAGCTGGGAGAACAAAAACAGTCCTTTGATACTGTCAGCTCAGCAACCTTTTTCTACTCTTCCCTTCCACATCAACAGTTGTTCTCAAACACATGCTCAGACCCTAAATGCTGTTGATGTGTGTCACTCCTACAGACATTAGTGGGAAGCCCTGCCAGTTAAGATTCATCCACCTAACCAAGATTTGGTTTGGAGGAACAATCCAGCATGCATTTCTTTTGTATGGCTCAGGTACTCCCATCCCTAGGACTCCTGGTATCTGTGTATTCCCGAATCACTATTGCAGAGACCAAAAAATGTACCTGTGAGGTAGGGCAGTGTCAGAGTTGAGGACCTGTGCTACTAGAATCACTATATGTATACCTGCAGCCGGCTAAAGAAAGGTTTTTAAATTCTCTGAAGTCACAGTAGCAAGTAAACTAGGACATATGTATTTGCCCAAAATAACCCCCTTGCTATACTTGCTATGTTACATGGATTTACCAAGGTCACACACTGAGAAAGGTCAGTAAATCATCAAATACTARTGAATGACAGAGACAGTAAAGGACCCAAAGAGTTTTGATTTCTGTCCCCCAGTCATTTAGTAAACCACCGTGCTTCAATTCAGTAAACACTAATTCAAGGGTAAGTCAGGTCCTTGAATGCTTTTTTCTCAGCCTGTCTCTAACTCAGTGATGCTGGGAAAAGTCTCTTCGTCTTTCCATAATAGAGATTGAAATGTAATGGATGGACAGTTCTAATTTTTTTTTCCTGGATACTGCAATTAAGCCTCCCTAATACGAACAACAGCAATCACAGCAGCAACAAACCATAAAAAAGCCTAATCAATGAGGCCCTGGAATATCCACTTTGATGTGCRTAATGCTATCCTGTCTTTCTATCAGTAGCGTGGAGCTGCAGTGAAAACCAACTGAGCTATAACTTGCACAGAGCAGAGCTGTGGGTGAATTATGAAAGTAATTCYCTGGCAAGTGTAATTATTTCTCTCCTCATACACTGCACTTTGAATCATGGGGTCTGGGGAAATTTCAGCAGAATATAACAGATACACTTTTGGCCTCAGCCACCAGAATGGTAGAACACTTCCGCTAAAACCCGGAGATTCTTGTTTACACCCATTAATAATGTTTCTACATTAATGAATTGCACTCATGCTGTCATCCATTAAGAAGGTGCTTTGAGGTCTCTCTCTGCACAGAACACTAGCTTCTCCTGATGACTCTATTGTTATACAGCCCATAAATAAAACAAGTATTTTCCCTTCATATTTGAGGTCTGCAATTAAATCTACTAAATGGACTGCAGATGCATGGTTTACAGTAAGTGATTCATCTTGGAAGATCATGGAAATGTCGAAGTCACCACAATGAAGTAGCATAGTTGTCAAATTAGCACAATTTTAGACAGTAACAAACACCATCTACGTGAGTCAAACCTCTCCCTGACTGCGACCAGTAGTGGAGAACTAAAACCCTGAAGTAGGACAGCCATCCTTTCACATAGAAATTATCATCTCATGGTTATTTTTCAGTTGACTAACTGAACTGAAGTGGTGGTTAAGATGTGCTTGATACTAAGTACAGCCTCTAATATGATAAACTTTAGAGAGGGAGAGAACTTACTTAAGGAAAGGAAAAGATCTGTTGTGTTATTGAAGAGTGAGTATTAGACAGAAATAGATAAAAACTGTCCGGTGGTAATATACTTTTCTCTGGAACAATCTATGGTCTAAATTACAGTTCTGATTTCTGTTGTTCAGATGGGCTATTTTCTTCACAGAGCATCCTATGATGGCGATRTATCCCTTTGGGGAAAAAAAAATCTCAGTTTCAGACACAGCAGGGTTCACAGGGTATATTGCCTAGGGAGAATAGTTTGCCTCTCTGTCATCTGTGCAGACCTAGCCTCATACTCCCACAATACTCCCCATTTACCTGCAAGTAGCACATGCAGGACTCAGATCAACACTGCATATTGAAGAGTTGCAGAGCCACAAAAAGCACGAAGCAAACTTAAGGTGTATTGCAGAGTCTTTCTAAAACTGAAGTTGAAGCTTCAGACCCTGTCCTATACCAGGCTGTTCTAAGATTTCATGTCTCTACTAGACTGACTTCATCTGGAAAAGTAAATTTATTATATCCTTGTACTTCAAAGTAAATTGAGGTAGCATATGCCCTAGACACTTTATACAGCCTTGGAAATCTGGGGCTGGAGCCAAGCAATCAAACTCAGAGAAAAAGAAGCATTGGTTTCTTTGCATAAGACAGAGAATTCTCAGGCGGCACAATGAAAATGGCCCATAAGAGCATAAAATAATTGTTAATTAGTTACATCATCATCATCACTTATTATTTACTGTATTGATTTTAATTGTCTCCTTCTAAAGCATCCATCAAATATTATTCACTGACATGAACAAAGCATTGGCTCACAAGCTCAACAAAGCAAATCTTGTCTCCTGAAAAGAATAAGAAAAAAAGCCTAAACTTCCCAGTGGTATCTGATGCACTGGGAGTGCCCATGTGTCTGTAGGCAGCTTTTACTGTCTTACTGAAGCACACAATTCACTTTACTGGCCAGGATTGCTCTCCCAATGGTGGGAATACATATCTATTCACAGGATTCACACAGATGACCTCCATAGCAGAATTTCTCTTGAAATCTGCATAGAAGAAAGYTGGTCGCATCCATTGGTAGTGAAATGGTGCCTTGATTCTGGGGCAACTGTTTTGTTTTCAAAGCACAGGGAATTCCTGGTAGTTTCGAAGTGTGGTCAGCATGAGACAGGTACTGAGAAGGGTTTTAGGTCATTTGACTCTTCAWTAAAACTTGCAAAAGATATTTCAGATCTTCCTTGGAAAATTATACTATTTGTTGAATTTCTCCTTCCCAAACAATCCAAATATCACACATCCTAGAATGTTATGCCCTGTGTTGAATCTGATGATGTTCTGCATGACATAAAGACCTATSCCATCAGAAGCAGCACAGCAGTTTTGTTGCATTTCTAGAGCACCTGGATCTACTCCAGAGATGTTGTTCCTGTCCGATGAAATAAGCAGAAAATCTCTGTCCCAAGACCTCATGGCCACAGGGCAGAGATCAAGAGGACTTGTGCAGTACAACAGCCACTGCCCATTTACAGGTTTTAGGTAGACAGCCACCCTTTAMGTTTTGTGGCTTTTATTGATTCAAAATCCCTATTCCACACCTACCAGGATGGCACTGATTACATGACATGTTTGGCTTCTGCTCTGAAGGACAGGAGGGAAGGGGACAGGATGCTGGACTTAAAACAAAACTCAGCAGTTTCAGACATTTTCTTCAGGAATATACCTTGACAATACTGATTTACCTGGAAATAATTGTGAGGCACATGAAGTATGTCAGAGAACATACTGAGACATAAACATACTTTTACATACATAGAAGAAGGTCTGAAACTYTGGGAAACTTTCTCACAAAATAGGTAATACTTTGGGGCATTCAGTAAAGAGGTGTGCCACTTTGTTCTTGGCAGTGGTATGAGACTTTGTATCCTATAAATCTATAAATTGAATTCATCCCAATTACACCCTTAGACTTACAAATTATTAGTGAGGAACAGCTAATGGATCAGCTGGTGATTTATTTTTAAAAGATGCATACTGCTGCTTTTTGGGCATGCAAAAAGGTATGGATGCTGGATGTACTCTTCTTGATGCCTGATATGCCAGGTAATTGCTTCGAATACTCCCTATCCCCATATACACGCTTTAATCAAGTTCTCAGAAAAGTCCTGCCATTGAAGAGGAGAAAGCTCTGGGATTGTGCAGAGATACGCTGCAAAGGAAACTGCATGCAAAGAGCGGATGAGGCATCAGTAATGGTGCCAGGTAATATATAATGCAAAAGGATGTCTATAACTAATTTATTAGTACAAATTTGACTCTAAAAAGAAAAAAGCACATGTGAAGTAAACTTAAAAGAACYAACCCTACCTGCCTTTCTCCTGGAGACAAAGCCTGACTTCACAAAACCTAACTGTCTGACGGGGATTTGTCCTCAAACTGTGCTACAATTTACAACAGRAGACTCACTCCTGAACCTGCAACCTCGCACAACCAGTGTGATTACTGTCAATCATAACAGAAAGAAGGATCCATCATTTCCTGTTGTGCTCCTGGGAGCACACCCTTAGCTTGAAGGAGATGCTGTTTGAGCTTATCACTGAAGTTAGACAAAGTCACTTACCTTTTAGAGAGGCAACRTGGGATAAAGCTTGTGCATATGTGGCTGTGTTGAGAAGAGTGCCCGGCAGGCAGGAGGGGAAGAAAGGTCCACTAGGACCAACTGCTCGACTCAGGCTGGAGGAGAAGAGAAAAATAGCTTACAAAATCAGAACTAGTTGATTCAAGACAGTGCATGTGTGGGAACACAAATACGTATTTGTGTCATGATCAAGGCTCAGTGAGACCAAAGCCTGGATAACATTAGCCTCCCATAGCCACCAGCTTCTCCACATCCCTGCAGGAAGCACTTTTGCCCGCGAGTTGCAAGAGATACACTTCRTTTTCCAATGATTTGGGCTGTATCTGAAATTGATACTGCCTAAGTCTCAGCCTGGCATGAGGTTAGTCTGTATGTACGTACAYACGTACGATGAATGCTTGCCTTCAGAGAGAGGTGCTTGAAACATGTATTGCTCTTACCTCTGCTGGATCTCCAGACTCTCCTTTTTATTTCTGGTTTGATCTGCTGGAGAAGGGGAATTTAAATTCCTCACAGGAGGTGCCACCTCAGCCATTGTTTCCTTAGAGCCTTCTTGGTCGGAAGTGCCTCTCTCTGTTTTCCTCCATTTCGCTCTTCGATTTTGGAACCATACCTGGAGCAGGAGAGCAATCAGTGTTGAATATCATGCTTAGCTGGACCTGAAGCAAAGAAATTGGTCAGAAGTTGCCTCTCTCGTGAAGTCAGTCATCTTGAAGCTTGGCTAAAATTTTTCTGTTACGTATTTTGTGTCACTTTCAGAATCTTATTTTGCCTTGATATACAACTTAAATATTCATGTTCTGTAGTCCCAGCACTCTTTTGTTTTTCTTTTTTTTCTTTTTTTTTTTTTTTTTTGGTGTTTATCTTGTGGCTGATGTTCTGAAGGTCTGAAGGCGCCTTATAGAGGTGGAAAATACCGAACCTCCCCCGAGGTCAGGAAATCCACATTTTAATACACGACTTCAAGTACAGGCAAGATTGTTATTATTATTATTCCCCTCCTACAACTCCATTTTTAGTTAGCTGCCTTTTAATTGCATGTATCAGCAAACGTTGAATAATGATTTTATCTATATTCTAAATTTAGAGCAGTTAAATGCAAAGCAAAATGCAGACACTTTCTTGCGTCTTAATTGAATGAAGGTCACAGCTATAACAACATTTAATTGAGCTATTTTTCATTATCATATTTTAATGACTTTGCACTGACAGTTCGCCTGCTTCTGAGGAAAGAGCATGATGAAGTCGTTTATTTCCCTATTTAGTTATTGTTTGACAACATCATCTTCGATTAAGACTCTGCTTTATAGCACATTAATCATATTTGAATGAGCAAGGGGTATAAATGTAAACATATCTCCCATCCTCTGTGTTTCCCCATGTCCCTGCATGAAAGCAGGCTAAACAAATGCTTGCATCTATTGTCTGTTTGCATAATAGCCAACAACAAGGCTAAACACCAGTCCTCAGCAATCTAATTGTCACCACCCCTATCTCACCCTTGCACCTTCCAGGAAGAAGTTATGATCTTCCACTTCTGAATGCTCGATAATTGTCCCATTTATCTCAATTTGCAGTTCAGTCTTTAGGCAGCAATAGCCAAAATGGCATTTTTTATTATTTTTTTTTAAGCCAGTACCTACAATGCACCGGCAAAAGGAGATTTTCATTTCCAAATAATAATCAGTTTAATTTGCCCGCATATGACCAATGATTCATGTTCAGATTTAATAATCAGGATCGCATAATCTGATTATAGGAGAAATAATTTGTTTACAATCCCCAATTTACTGTGGTGAATTCCATTATCTCTCTTCAGCCATTGGGTTTTAAGAGATACTAACATGACCCTAGGGAACAAAAGGCAAGCTATTATATTTCCTACAATTAGATCTTTGCATAGTCTTAACCTCGAGCACCTAAATAAAAAAAATACAGAAACAGCATGAAGAAAACCCCATAAATAAAACGAATACATAACTGTGTTCAAGAAACGCTTGCAAATCAGTGGTGGATGCCTGCAGAGTTATATGGATCCATCTCTTTTACAACTGCAGGACTGCTGTTCTTAGCAGCTTGGAAACACTTAAATAAAGTTAATTGCTGGATGTGGAAAAACTTGGATCAAAAAATAAAAAAAAAAGAAAGAAGAAAGAAAAGTGGGGAAAAAAAGAGGGAAGAAGAGAGCTGTTGTGGCCACTRGCATTTACTGGATCATGTTAAATGTGTGGGAATTGGTCTGCAGGCTCTTTAGTCACCTAAATTAAGTGTTTGGAAAGTAGGCAAAAGGGAGAAAAGTTGAGGAGATGCAGAAGATTTCTTCCTGGCAGCTGGGCTCCCTGCAGCTGACTAACCCCGTTGGTTGACAGTGGTCATAGCTGCTTTGGAGAATCACGTCTCAGCTCTTTTCTCTACACACACACCCCCGTCCAAAAGCAAGGAAATGGATGTGCATTGATGTAATTTAGTACCTTGGAGACGCGGACAAATTAGTGTAGAACATTATCACTAGTTAATTATGAATGACCGATTAATCAACCTAATCTAATATTCCACATTATGTTGATGTTATTAAAGTGCATCATGAAAATGACAGATCGTCTTCATTTGCGTTCTTTGGCCAAATGTGCACTCTGCAGTCATGATGTCAAAAAAAAAAAAAAAAAAAGTTTGCCAGTTTGAATACCCGAGAGTTAAATAATGCCCCAGAATGTTTACCTGCACCCTGGCTTCCGTGAGGTTGATTTTCATGGCCAGCTCTTCCCTGGTGAACACATCGGGGTAGTGGGTTTGAGCGAAAACGGCTTCCAGGGCCTCGAGCTGGTGGAGGGGAGGAGAGCAAGCATCAGTCGGGGCGGCGGGGGCGGCCGCGGCCGCGGCGGGGGCCCCGCCGGCCTCCCCGAGGAGGTTTCCCCGGGGGAGGTTGCCCGCGGGGGAGCCGGGCGGCCTTGCGGGGGGCGCAGGCAGGGATGCGGGCGGCGGCGGCTCCTACCTGCTGCAGGGTGAAGGTGGTGCGGTTGCGGCGCTGCTTCCTGCGCAGGAACCCGTCGTCGAAGTCGCCAGCGGAGTGACCCGCGAAGGGGGCCGCGCCTGCGGGCGGGGAGCGCGTTAGGGGCCGCGGGCGCGGAGCCATAGGCCGGGCAAGGGGCTGGAGCCGGGCTGCCCCGGCCGGGCCCTTCGGGGGAGGGGACGGAGCGGGCGGGGAGCGCGGACCCCGCGCCCGAGGCAGCTCCGACACCCCCCGCCCCGGACACCCCCCCCCTCCCCGCGCCGTCGGGGCGCCGGTGCCGGGCCGCGCTCGGGACGGCGATGGGGAGCCCCTGCCCCGCGGGAGCTGCCCCGGTACCTGTGCGCGGAGCAGCGCTGCTCGACCCGCCGCTGGCGGCGGACACCCCCGCCCCCGTCAGAGGGTCGTTTTCGGCCCATTTATATTTTAAAGGGGTGAAAAGGCGAGGCTATGATCGAGGCATGGTGACTGCAACTTGGTCTCGTAAAAGCAGTGCTTTTCTGCCAGGAGCGCAAGGGGAATCCCAGGACGGGAGTGTCTCTGTGCCGATGGAAGAAGCAGGACTTAGGTCGCTTGACAGCTTGCACTGGCGCACCCCCAGCCGCTCCGAGCAGCGGCCGCGCTCGCCCTCCTTCGTCCCTAGGGAGGGAACCGCACGGTCCGGAAACGGGCGCGGGTCTCTGTGCAGCGCCGAGCACCGGGGGCATGCAGGGCAGGAGGGGACTTCAGCCGCGGCTGGACTGCAGGGACTTTGCTGAGGTGGTGGAAGGGGCAAGTCTCTGCCCCTCCCGGGAGATGATTTTCGAGGGAGCCAAGAGGCAACCTGAGGCACTAAACGCTGGAAGTTTGTGGTCGGAGCCCGGGAGAGAGGAGACAGCCCGCCGGCGAGCTGCCCCCTGCCTCCGCTGCTGCCCGAATTAAATAAACATCTCTGATGCTCTGCCTCAGATGCTTCTCTCCCTTTTTTTGTTTACTGAACAATATAAAGTTAAAAAAAAAGAAAAGAAAAGAAAAAGAAACACAGCGAAAGACAAAGCGCCAGAAGCGGGACCGTCCTGCAGAGCTGCCGGCGGCGCGCTCGGGCCGCGGGCTCCGCTCCGGAGGCCGGGCCGGGCCGGCCCCCGCGCCGCGGCTCTGTGCTCGTCTTGCAGCAACATTTGGGCCATAAACAGGTCCCGCAGCCCCTCCTGGCACAGACGGACGAGTCGCTATGGCTCTGGAAGGTGCCAGAATAAAATGATGGCCCGCTCACCCCGAGGGCTCCCTAACTTCCCTCCTGGCCCGCGGATGCCCAAAACCGCAGCAAATCCTACCCGAAAGGGGCTTTTCT
>NW_028187122.1:2035928-2039337 GCF_003343005.1 Rhea americana
GGCCGGGGCCGCCCGCGGGCGCGGGGCTCCCGCGCTCCCTCCGCACCGACGCACCAGCAGCAGCAACTCCCCGGCCAGGAACCGCCGCGCTGTCACCTGCCGACCTGAAGACAGAGAGAGAGGGAGGAGGGGTGAAAAGAGCAGGTGAATAACCAGAGGAAAAAAAATCTAGAGAGACTCGTTGATGATCCTAGATCCCACCCCAGAAGAGGCAGGGAAGTAATGCCCAACACTGCATGCAAAGGCGGAAAACTCCATGGTAGGTGCAGAATAATCAGAACCAGCAAAAGTTAGTTGCTGCTTCCCCCCCCCGCCCAATAGTAGATAATGTCTGCCTGTTTTTAATCCATCTATCCCTCTATCTATCCATTCGTCTAACTATTCATTCATTCGTCTAGATATTTATCTCAAATATTCTCTTCCAGATAAAATAATTACATAAAGAAAAAAACCCTTAGAGCTAAGAATTAACTGCTTAAAAAAACCCAACTATTTTGTCTAAATGAAATAGTAATAAAATCTAAAAGCTGTCTTCTTTTTAAAACATCCACCACACTGAGAGCTGTATTCAGGTTGGAAAACAATGTTCTCAGCAAGAAAATACTACTCAAATTTATATGCAGTCATATAAAAAATCCAAAGGCAAATAAAAATAATAATCCATACCTAAACCAAACAGGAGTAAAATCACCAGTAAGGTTTGGGGGTATTTTGCACTGGAATAAGGCGCTGAGAGTTGTTGGCTGCAGAGACAGAAGGGCTCTGTGGAGTTCTGGAAGTGGCCAGATGTCTTTATATCTGTCTACAGCATGCTCTGCCTCTCAGCACTTGCCTTTATAATCTCACGCATAATTGGCCTTAATCTGATTATTTCCAGCGCTGTCTACAGTGAGTAACTTGGATAGGTCTATTGGGCCCTACAAATGGCCCACGTGGTGCGTGGAGGAGGAAAAAAAAAAAAAAAAAAAAAAAAAAGAAGAAGAAGAAAAGGAAAAACCCGTCATTTCTCAGCAAACATCAGGAATGTGAACAGCAACAACAAAATCCCATTATTTCTGAGCGTTTGGCGCTCCGGGGGCTCGGCGGCCCCTGGCACGGCCCCCTGGGCTCCCCTTGGCCGCCGGGGTAGCGGGGCCGCGCCGAGCCGCGCCGAGCCGCGCCGCGCCGACATCGCCTCGCCGCCTGGACCCCGGCGCTGACAAAGCGCCGGTTAATTGCCGCCGGATGGGTTTTGGGGGGCCGCTTTGCACACGTCTTGGCTTTCCAAGCGATCGTACCAAAGCAAAGTTTGATTTTGTTCACAGCGAGGGGTCTCTGGATTTATGCTCGCTTCCCGTCTGCAAATGATATGCGGCGGGACCCTTTGCAATTACTTTTAAAATGCATCTGAGACAGAGGCTCAGCGGAGAGAGATGGCCCTTGCCTCAGCCCGGGTGAAAATTAGACTTTAAAGTACCCAGATGAAATTTTCAAGTCAGGGACGCGGGATTGGATCAAATCACATAAACTGCAAAAAAAAGCAAGTATAATGGCGTATAATTGGTTCTGTAATAGCATTACACAAGGATAATAGCCTGTTATGGCCCCCTGCACATTAAGTGCTTCCCTGGCGTAAAGCCTTTATGATATTAAAGGGGGAATATAATGATATTTTGGTTATTAAATGCGTGTAATTAATTTATGCACCACTGAAAATAAAGTTGGTATTATGACCCACTCAAGATGCATCAGAAGATGTAAGTCAGACAACTGTTGATAAGTTCTGGTGTCTATGTTACGTCTAGACTGCTGATTTTATTTTGGAACAATTGCTTCTCCGGCAGACTACACAAATTTAATATTTTATAAACATTGTAATGTTCTGTGCAGGAAGGGCGAGCAAATCTACACAGGCTCTCTTAGATCTGATGGGAGTTTAAAGACATAGCACATTCATACCAAAGCAAAGGAGATGGATATAGACAATACAGGTGCAGCAATAGATAGAGATTTTAAAAAGAGGATGTCTTTGGAAAGTTATTCTGCATGTATGATCATCAAATAAACACTAATAAGCCTTAGAAATATCACTTGCTCTATCTGCCTTTTACACTGCAAAGGGATGTGGAAATTCCCCTAACTTATACCCAAGCTGAAATTACATTTCAATTTTATAAAGCATTATTTTAGTTAAAGCGAGGTAGAAATTAATTGGATCGGAGATCTGAATAGATCTTATCTTATTATCCATTTACTTACAGTTTTAGAACACTGGCAATTTAGAAGCTGCATTCAAACATGTGCATATATACATATATGGGTATACATACAAACAGTTTTAGGAAAATCACTCTTTAACAAGAGATCTTATTGACTTACCATCAAGGCAAGTCCCTGAACAGAAAAATATGCTATGAATTGAGCTGGCTTTTATACCATCATGCAAGACCTATGTTTTGAATTCAATTATAGTCCTTAAAATAGCAGCACAGGCTTTAGCTCAATTAACCTTTWAAAAAAAAGACAACACAGAGGTACTGTCTGGGTCTTCCCCTGTCAGCCTCTGCATCCAGARTCTTAAAATCTGTGCAGGACCAGCACTGAAGAATCTCTTTGCACAGAGATAGATGTGCCTTTTCCTTTTTCTCTGACGTCGGGCAGAGAGTGAGAGGGAAAGAGAGAGAGTGATTGAGAGTGTTTTATCATAAAATCCCCTAATAAAATAATAATAACTTCATTATGGCGCTCTCAGGCCTTGCTCCAGTCAGGGGGTTGCATTGCTCTTTTGGCTCCAAGACTCACTTTCCCCGGCAGTTTGAAGCCTGTGAGTTCAACGTATTTCAGGAGGCAGAGAGGGTGAAATGGAGCACGGGGAAGTTCTCCAAGTCGCTGCTTTTTAAGCAGAAGCACCCTGAGCGGGGTGAGGCTCAACTTTCTCCCAGGGAGCAGCAGCTGCAAAACAAGGAGATAACTAAGCAATATATAACCCCCACCCCCAACCCTCGCCAGTTCAGCGCCTGTTTAATTTTAATGCACGAAACGCGGAGCTGAGATAATTAAAAGTTAGCTCACCGCAGTCTTCGGGGTCGCTCTCCGGCGGCCGGAGCCCGGGGGCGGTGGGACGGGCGCGGCGCGTTTCAGCACCGCGGAGAGCGCCGCGGATCCGCGCCGCCGCCCCGGCCCGGCCCGCCCGGCCCGGCCCGGCCCGGCCCGCTCGCCGGTGTTGATCCCCTGCCCGCGGGGACGGCCGTCGCCGCGGCTGCTTCTGGGTTTCTCGGTGCCTCTCCCTCGCATAGCTGCTGTCCTGCGAGGCCGGGACCACCGGAAGATAACGCGGAAATCGCTTTGGGCGACGGTAGCATTTCGGTAGCGGCCCCTCTCATCTAGCTACCGAAGGGCAGTGTTTAAAACAACCCGAAGCATGAAATAA
>NW_028187122.1:2039397-2043597 GCF_003343005.1 Rhea americana
TTTTTAGCAAAGTCCTTAAAGTCTGTCTCTCACATACATTCACACATACTGTTATTAGTAGCAGTTACTAGGTCTGCAAAGGAAATCTAAGTAATATAATTCCAGATAGACTTTCTTCTGTTTGCCATGTATTTTAAAACAAAACTGTTTCTGTACTGCACACACAAACACATCTCTTCTCATTTTTCTCCCATAACAATAAAACTTAGGATTGAACTAATGAGTAAAATTACTGAACGGACATTTTCCTACAGAGCTTTCAGCTCTGAGGGGACTGTCTGCAAAACTCAGGGATTGTCTGCAAAACTCAAGAAACTCTAAATGGCTCAAGTTTTAACAAATGACTCACATGTCTTTCCTTGTCCAAACACTTCCTTTCCCATGATTCCCAATACTTGACATCCCCCCGCCTTCATACACACACACGCAAAAGACTAGCAGCTAAAAGGTTATTTTACCTTAATTCATGTGCAGTAAAATGTATTTTCCAATTAACCAAATTTGCCGATTTGTCCCGCTTGGACACTCTTATAATTTATAATGTAAAAGTGTTCTTTCTTTATCTAAAGACCAAGGTGACTGCTTTTAATTTTCTGTAACCTCTTTACACTTGATGTTCACCAGACTCATAATGTTAATTGGCTTCATATACGGATCATCAGTTTAATGAAGGAATAAATCCTATGTTGCTTTATGTCCCTCTGTTTTAACAATGATTGCTTTAATGAAGAATGTGACGTGTTTGAAATCAAAGCTGCAGCAAGCATTAGAGGGTCTTTTCTTATTATGACTGAAATGCTTATTTAAGTCTAAAGCCATGAGGTTTCTGTATTTCAAAAACTTGTACTTAAATCATTTCCCATGGAAAATACTGCCACATTCTGCAGCAGAGAACTTCTTTTTATCTCTAACTGTGATCAGAGACTTAGTAACACAGTTTTTTAAATATGAAYATCCCAATTAGGTTATTAAAATATTTCTGAGCTGAATTTATACCACCACAGCTTTAATTCAGAATTTAAGTAAAACTCCTACTGAGTTCAAAGGGAGTTATGTCTACCTAAATAAAAATTCTTTGTGAGTAGCAAATATATTTCTTTGTTATCCTACTGCACTTTCGTTGTTCATATGTAGATGAAGAAAAGTATTGGGGGGGGGGAGAAAGGATTGTCAGTTCACATACAAAAGCTCTGGATTGCTGTAATCTATTTCTCCCCATGGGGATTTTAGGATTTCGGGAGCAAGGGTAAAATGTAATGAAACATGGGCTCCTAGAGGTAGGTGACTGCAAATCAGAGCATCAATTAGGCCAAGCTGGAAAGCAGCAATTAGACTAAACTGCATGTGCCGGTTATACCAGTAGGTTTAAAATGTACAAAGCAAATGCATTCTGATAATTGAACTTTTACGTCTCTGGTCCCACTTACAATGAAAGTAAGCTTTTTTTTTCCCTTTCTCTAATGGGGACTGGATATACTGGGTGTATTTTTTCTCATAAAAAAAAATACTGTCTGGGCTGAAATTACATGATTCTTAGACAACGTAACAGGCAACAYAGAAGAAGAAAGTCTCTCATCAAAGCCTCAGCCTGGGCTAAGCAACCAACACACTTGGTCARAAGTTTCAGGATTTGACAGGGAAAAGACAGGGGAGGGGAAGAAGGATATTAGCATAAATTGCATACCACTGAAAAGTCCTTCGGTGTGCCAGGCCTGACCCCATGATCTCTTCGGTCTATGTCCCTGTAAGTTTTATACTTGYTCAACCCAGACCACATCAAGTTTAAACTAGACACACACACACAGAGGTAGAACTTACTCAGCAATCTCACGTAGTTGTTTTGCCTGAGAGGGCTGCATATTTCCTTTCAGAGTCAGCCAGGACTATATTCCTATGGCCAGAATTATACGAACATGCTTCACTCTCCCTCCCTATGGAGAACAAGAACATATTCTGTGGCATCTTTAGCAGTACAGAGGATTAATCTGCCAGGAAGCTTTATTCAGTAGCAACAGTTCTCTACCTGGAGCTATGCCTTTACCAAACRTATGACTGGTCCCTTCGTTGCTTACCGTTTGGAGTGATTCAGAGAGTGCAGACTAGGGGGTACATCAGGATTTACTGGGGCAAATCAGCACTGATTTTCAGCAGGAATATTGAGGTTTACTAGTGAATATGTCATATAAAGACATTTCTTCTCAGAAGTGCTCTTTCCCTCTGAAATTAGTCTCCTAATCAAGATTCGTGAGAAAAACTTTCATGAGAGCAGCTGTAAGAGTGAGGTAAAGTAGTAGCATTATTTGAAGATAGGAAAATGAGGTTAAGAAAGAATAAATTTACTCAAGTTTTTCACACTGGACAACTACTGCAGAAGAGAGCAATGAATTCAGAGTGTTTAAGCTAACAGGTGATTACCCAACCTTTCCGTTGGAGACACTTTTTTTTGCTAGAAGCTGCTGCTCTGGTTTCCTGGAATACAATGTTTTTAAAAATRTAGTAGGTTTTACAAAAATGTGGATGATATGATGATTGACATTATTTGCTCTAGTCAAAGGCAAAAAAATGGTTTGCTGAAAAGGTGTGTAGAGCTACAAGAAGTTTGAGAGCGCAGTTCAAAGTTAAAAATGGAAAGACACTTGATATCTCAGACTTAAGTTTACTCTGTCTTTGGGTGGTCATCATTTCACCACAGTCATATCACTTTATCGGGAATTCTTCAGATACTTGAAGTCTGCAGGATCTGGCTCTAKAAATTTATACTAGTTGTACTACTGTACATTCTTTCATGACACCAATATTTGGGAACAATAATATTCTCGAATATAGCTGATCAGTGTTAGGTTCTAGATCCATATAAAGCCCCTAAAACAAGACTTTTCAAAAACGCTGATTATTGTAAAGAGGGATATTTCCCCTTGACATATGCCCTGGGATATTTCAGACACTTTAAAAACAGCTCGTGTTTTCCAGAGACAGCATCTCTTGAGTTCTCCAGCACTTATTSTGTGAACAAGATAAGGGACAATAGGCTTTCTAAGAAAATAAATGTCTCATCTCTAGCTGTGTACAGTGGCAGTTCAACATCATGTTTATCCTAGTTGGATGSGCATTTTGATGCTGTCATGGCCTTGTTCTTGAGCAAAGGGGATATAGCCAAATCTTTGTCTTACTATCAACAAAGTAATTCCTTGTGCTATTTCTGTGAAATAGCACAAACAAGGATAAAACCATGCTTTTCCCTCTTTTTTTCCCCCCTTCTTTTCATTATGGATAGATGACAGCTTAATGAAACAGTGGTTAAAGTTCAAGTTCACTCCTGCCTCACCTCTTCACATTTGATCTGTGAAAAACTGGAACAAGAGTTTTCTCCATCCAAATCCTTCCAGAAGTATTTCCAAAGATCTAGATGCTCTGGAACAGAGTATTTCTAATGAAAGGCATTACTAAAACACCATTGATAATGGTGTTCACTGATGTTGAGAGACTGGCTGATCCAGATAAYGAGATGAAACCATTTAAACAAGTTGAATATTACATGAATGAAGGGAAGGAGGAAATCGTAATACCTTCCTTGGACTTAAGAACAAGGCAATGTAGGGCCATGCAAAATTTAGACACAAGATCCTAAAGCATTCTTAAAAATAAGTCAGCTTAAGAGATTGTCCATGCAGCCTTTCAGCCTTTTACCTCCAGCTTCACGAATTGTATCTTTCGCAACGTATTTTCTTGAACCAGGACCACAAAGACCCTCTCCCTTCCTTTGTCCTTTGCCTRATCTTCTTACCTTAAAATACTGGTCCAATCTCTGTTTCATGTACTTTGGAGTATTTGGTGAAATAAATCTGAAAGGTTTGAGACAAGGCCTGGTAAAGGAAAAGGTTATCACACATTACAGTATATGCAAGGTCACACACCTATCAACGGAAGAGGCATGAACTTCCTTATGAGAATATGTACACGAAGAACTAGTCAGAGCAGGAGATATCACAAAGTGCGTTGCTTATGATAARGTGTGGTGAAGATGATGTTGAGTGGCCTTGAGGAGCACAGGGCTCTGAGCATCTGATCGACTTYTCATGCCTAATATTGGCCTTGTTCAAGAAGCAAGTGTTTATTCATTGAATAAACAACAGATGTGGAATGGTCATGGTCATGCTGTTAATCAATTCGTTTATGCAGCCTTGCTGGATGGAAGCAGAG
>NW_028187122.1:2043692-2055991 GCF_003343005.1 Rhea americana
AAGGCTTATTTTCTCAGTCTGACTTTGGGCAAGTTTCATTGGAAAAGCATCTATTTTCATGAAATTTCAAATCTGAAATTTTGAGGGAAAAATAGAAGTTTTGAAAAGGACTAAATATTCTTGTAAAGAAAAAAGCTCTAAAATTATTTCTATTTACAAATGTAAAATTAACATTGCTGAAATCAGAATAAAGGATTACGGAGATACAAAATATATCACTGTAAAGGATTTCTTACAGCTTCTTGGCATACAAAGATTTTGAAATATGATTTGAGTGCTTGATCCTGCTTTGATTCTCACAAAACAGAGGAAAAGCATTTCCTGCCAGTCCTGCCCAGTATCARACAAACTGAAGAGCCTGCCACAGGAAGGTCAGCCTGGAGAAGGGAAKCTAAGTGGGGACCAAATTACCGTCCATCCTCAGCGATGTAAAGAGTGGGAGTGGCTACAAAGAAGAAGAAGCCGGACTCCTCAGAGAGGTGCGCAGTGAAGAGGTGACTGACAACAGTCCCAAGCTGCAGTGAAGGAAATTCTGGTTAGGCATACGGAAAGAAATTTTCACACTGGGAGCGGGTGAGCACTGRAACAGGGGTCCACAGAGGCTTTTGGGTCTCCACCCTTGGAGATTCATACTTCAGCCATTCAGGGCCCTGAGCATGACTTTGAAATCAACCYGGATTTGAGCAGAAAGTTGGRCTGGATGAGCTCCAGAGGTTCTTTCCAACCTTAATTTTTCTATGAATCCATTCCTGAGTAGTTTTTGATAAATCAAGCATAAGTGTATTTTATGAAAGTCAAACTAAATCAGTTCTTCCTTTCCATAGACCTGCTGCATAATCCTGTTCTTTTTTGTGGYATGTAAAGCAAAAGTTTCAATAAATAAATAGAAACAATTTCCAGAGAGGTATTGGCTTATCTAGTTAGTTTAGATATAAAGAATGGAGTATCCAACATGCTTAAAGCACAATTTTTTAAACAGAGGTRATGCCTTAGAAAATGTCTGTCCTCTTCTGTCAAGAAACCAGGATTTTAATGCCTATCCCTCCATCCTTTTTTCTCACATTGTCATCTATTTTAATACTGATTTTTGTCCTACTGGAATCTTGACACCTTTCACTGATAAGCTTGGATTCCAATAGTAAAATGGAAGTCTCAAAAGTGTCAGTGGAGACCTAGAATTCATTGCTTATTCTGAAAATTTTGATCTTTTGTTTCCAGTAGCTCTTTGGACTGTAGGTCTTTCTGCAATAGTTGTATGGGTAACATACATATGAGTAGTTTTTATTTCAAGTTTGAATTTGTGTCTTGAAGCCAGAAGCTTTTCCTGTCAGGAAAGCTGGACCAATCCTGAATTTGATGGGGAATCTTAGATACGTTTTTGGAAATCATATTGATTTTTTTTTTTTGTCTATGTCTTTTAAGGACATAGTTTCATGACTACCAACATTGGCTTAGCAAATTCAGTAGCAAATTTGACGTGGACTAAGTATGGGCAAAGAATTGTACTTCTTTCAAGCTAGCTGAATCACACAGTACACAGTCTATATTGACTTTTAAGTTTATATACTGGTTTTATGCTGCCTGACAATTCTATCTAACTGAAAGCTCAAAGTTAAAAAACAAGATTTTTTTGAGCAGATCTGTAAAATCACTTTTTGCTAAAAGGCAGTTTTCCTAGTTGCAAGCAAAACTTGCAGCTCTTGTTTTTCACACAAGAAAATGCAGACTGTGATCTAGCTCTGAATTAGGGCAGTTAGTATCTGTATGAATCTATACCTGCACATATCCTTGTGACAACGGAAATTTAACAGACCCTCTTATTCTGTGAATGGCTTCTAGTAATAAACCTGGGAGGAAGAAAGAAAACGTTTAATAAGCTGCTTTAAGGCACAATTGTCTCATTCACCTAAGGTCAATTCACACCTGCTAACTACTCTGCCTGGAGGTGAACTGCACTCAACACCAGCAGGGGACAAACTGCCTAGGTGTGACATATTTTTGCACAAAGCCATTGAAATGCATCCCCTGGATGTGGCAATGTTCTCRAATTAACCCTGCGTGCTCCACCTCACTTACAGGTAAGTGGCATCATCCTTCAGGAAGCAGTTTAGGATGAACCAAGAGGGAGRGTGCCTCTGTATCAACATGAATGTCTATGCCTATGTTCACATGCACGTATTTAAGAAAGGACAACATGCAAAAATATTTATGTGTACATATTTACAAATGGGTGCATGTAGGACCTTAAAGGAACTGGAGAGTTCAACGTCTGTGAGAAGGCCCTTGGACACATGATAGACACTCAGCTTCTCTCCTCTTTTCAGGAGACAAAGCTCCAGCACTATGAACCAARTATTACCTTCTGCAGTTCTTTCAAGTAAAGCACATACATGCCACTTTTACTGCAAGGAGCGTGAGGCTGTAACCATAATAACTACCTCAGTGTGTCTGGAAACAGCTCAGATCCTTCCTGACTGGATGCCTAACGCTGAACATCATTTTCAAGGCCCACAGAGTACAGAGAATAGAGCATAGGCCTGTCGGTTGGTTACAGCACTGCATGTACACCAGCTTCCTCAAGCAGCATGTTTAACCTAGCCTCCCCCTCACAAAGGAAATCACCCTTGACCAGTTCCCCCAGACCAATCTCTTCTGCCTTAGCAGCCACCAGGACATCCCCAGCATCCCAGGACACCCCTCTCCCCTCACTTCAGTGAGGAGGAGCATGTTTCCATTATTTGCATTACAAGGAGTGCCACAAAAATCCCTTAAGACTAATGTCTCTACAAGCAGGAGACCTGTGGAAGTCTGATGTTTTGTGGATTTATGCCCCTTTTGCCTTTAGCTCTCCCTCACAACATACTCAGGTCCCACCTACATCCCACTGCAACACTGCCTTGGCTTATAGGTTTTGTGCTCTCCCCACTCCATTCATTAATTAGTATGATCACTCACACCTGACAAACCCAGCTCTCTCTACTGACAAATCTGGGCCAAAATCCGTACTACAGGATAGGGCATAGCCCTACAATTTTACCATATGGGTGGATTCTCTTGCTAGGCACTGAGTCTTGCAGCCTCTGAAAGCCTGCTTTCCATGAGCCTGTGGGAGTAAAGAGCAAATTGTGTGATTTACCAGAGGAAAATAGCAGAAATCACATTGATGCTGTGCGGCAGAGATGATGCAAAGACTCACAGTCTGGGAGAGACCCAGTCAGCAGCCCCGAGCGTGCAGCTGGACGCATGCAGATCCACCAGCATGCCACTCCCAGCCATGACTTTAATAYGGAGATCTCCTCTGTTTACCTCTGAATTTCAGTCTCCTGGGTGTAGATAGCTCATGATGGTCCCCTGTATATAAAATTTGCAGTTGTTCCCTTTATTTTCTACTATTTACAGGGTGAGATCTTCAGGACTGGGTATGTCCCTAATTGGTATCTGCACAGCATCTATCCCAATGGGGTTTTGCTATCGCTCTTGCTTTCTCTTGCTGCTGTTGTGATATAAAAAGGAACAATAATGGACAACCTGACTGCATCACTGGTCCTTTTCCAGACTGCCCATTCTGAAGACTATTCCCTCCAAAACCCTAGCTGTTTGTTTTTGCATGTCATCTGAATGTACGGTGCTGCAATTAAATCAAGACTCCAAAGTGCAGCATTTCTTATTTGTGTATTCTTATTTATTCTAGTTAAACAATAGCAAGAAAAYGCACCTTCATCCTAAAAAGAAAGAAAAAGGAAAAAAGCAAGACCTGACTTGTGCTTAATCGTTATTCTAATTACAAGTCCTGGTGTAGTGTAAATTTTTTCCCTTGGCATTATTATGAACCTCATTTCCTTACAAAGTCCAGGATAAACAATTCCAATATATTTTGTTTTAATTATCAGAGTTTAATGGGGCATAATGAGACTATGTTGAGTGGTGCAGAAAAAAATAATAATTTAATGTGTGCAAAACTACTGAGTGCTTCTAGCTTCTAGCATATTTCACCTATTGTGGTGCAGCACTCTGTTAGCTAATATTCAATGTGCCCATTATTTATTTATTAATTATACCTGCTTTTCAATGTAAAAGTCTGCCTTTTTTTCTGGCATCTGAAACAAGAGGAAATCTATTAAGATAGCTTAGAAAAAATGGGTAATTCTCTGAGCTGGGCAGTGACGGATGTAGCAGATTCRTAGCTCACGGTGCTAGAAGAAGCATTTGTTGTGTGGCAGACATGAGACTGGAGCGTGTTGGATGCAGAAGCTGCAACAGCCAGGACCTTCCAAATACAGTCCTTCTCCCAACATTACTTCACAGAGAAAACTTCAGGCTTCAGTTCATAGGATCCCTACTAAAACAAGTATAGATAACATCAGTTGAAGTCACTATCCAGAAATTACCTTGCCTGGACTCTCACTGTAGACAAATTTTCCCAGTTTCAAGCTATGGTTCCTACAAACTTAAAATATCACAGACATTTTTTGCAGTAAAAGGGAAATACAGCAAACCAGCAACCTGGAAGATAAATCAGTAAGGTGAGATTATGACCGTTTACTCCTTTCAAGTCTCTTTGCCACCAGCACTGAATCCAGTGGCTAGGAGTGGCTGATGGCCCCATTAACTGAAGTATTTAGCACTACCCAGCAGCTACTAGGCTTGTATTTCACTAGGGTGGCTATATATTCTTTTTTTTTTTTTTTTTTTTTTTTCCCTTCTTTCTGCCCTGAAATTTTACCAAGGCAAAGAAAGATTTTGGCTATTTGCCAGGGAATCCTGGCCACTAGGCAGTGTGGTCAGCACTGCAATGATGGGTTGCTCTGCAGCAAGGCTAAACGCTCTGGTCCTCTCGTGCAGGGCACATATAGCAGGTCTGAAACTTTCAGAAGCACTGCATTCTCTGTTCCCGTCTTGCATGGCTCACACACACACAGGTGCACCAGGGGTCAGCTGGATGGAAATACAGAAGCCCTATCACACAGTTTSATTTTTCTGGCTTGGAGGAAACAAGCCTTTTAGCTCTAACAGAGACAAGGTTTCTGAATGCTCCACTGTCTCTTCTAACCCGGACTGAGCCGAGCCCTTTGCCTTACCTGCTGTTCCTAATACCTTCAACCTGAGCAGYTGCAGTCCTCTTTGTCATTGACAGGGCTGTTCTGACTACTTAAAACAGCCTCTGTCACCTTTCAGAGAAGAAACTATGTGAGAGAAAACCCTTTTCTCCACATTCATTCATGCATATTTGCACAGCATCCTTTATAACTCTCGTCTTGCTCAGGCTTCTCGACCTCGCACTGTTCCAGGCTGTATACCCAAGTAAGCACATCTGGCCTACTCATACAGGATACAGTTTTCCCATCCACATATTATCACCTGTGAATAACAGTATTTATTTTGTTCCTGCTTTCTAACTCACTGCATTTTTAATGAAAGCATCCCAAGATACCACAATATCTGTTCAAATGAGGCCTTACACACCAAGAAAATGGAAACAGTGCCAGGGATGTAAAGTTCACAAACACATCTGACCCTAGGTGGCTTAATCTCCATGCCTTATTCACATGACAGTTACAAGAAGCTTCAATGTGAATTTCACCTCAGGAATAATTACTGGATCCTGCCTGAAGTGAGGCTTATTTCACTCATCCATTATTTTCTGACATGGAGGTAGAAGGCTTGATTTAATGTTCAYTGAAGCCATTGGGAATGACCTCTTCCGGAAAGAATTTGATCCACAACTTTAAGAAGAAAGTTCAAATACAGTGTGACAAAACAAACCAATGTTACATCATATATTTTTATTTGAAAATTAATATTTTATATTACAGATTAAGTTAATATACTCCTAATATTTGAGTTTTAAATAAAATAAATTTATTAATTACAGAAATCAGTATTTACAGAAAAACATTTACATAAATATTTTTCTGGTCCTTTTTCATCTCCTTGGAGTAAAAAATTCTCCATGAAGTTTCCACCCATGTGAGGTGTCACGTTCTGTCAGGTGTCAGCCTCCTTCAATGAGCAATGGAGGCAAGAAACCTAACTGGCCTTAAGTTACAGCTCAGCGAGTTGACTGAGAAACTGCTATGGGCTGGTTGCCTGCATTAAAATGTAGCAGGACATGAAGAGCTGAGGGATTCCCTGCCATGCCTGCGTCCTATGTGTCAAGGAACAATGAAAGGGAAGTATCAGTGAGTATCTCCCATCAAACTTTCCTTAGATACAGGACAAGGGCAGCATCCGGTATGTTCTCACGGACCTCCAAAGTTTGCTCTTTTTCTTCCTCCTTCTATACTATATGAGTTCCAAGCCAAGCTGAGGATCCCACTGTACAAATACACACTGAAGGATAGACTCTGCTGTCCCACAGACAACTGAACAACCACAGCAAAGCATGGTGGAAGAAAATGAATACAAAGAGGGGGACTGGTTGGCCCTTCATCACACAGAAGGACCTTCAGAAGTCAGGTTTCCTGATTCCCAGATAGCTACTAGTTGTGTGTTCCCTTGGATTTCATAGTGATCAGGAAGTCCCACATGTACTTAAAGGGAGTAAGTCCCTCTGTATTTGGTAAGACTGCAGATAAAAAAAGTGGAACGAAGCGTGTTTCTGGCAAAAGCGTAAGTTTCAGATGGAAGAAGCCTCTGACCAGAGCTCTGTGCAAACACTCATCCTCAAAGCTCTGTGTAAGTATATAACCCCATTGGATCACGCAGCCAAAGCTGAATAAGGTTCTGTTACTGAGAGACCTCTCAGTCTTGGCTTGCACTCCTRTCTTGGCTTAAGGCAGAAGGAGATGCCTGTTGAGATGTGTTGATATAACTAAACAAAACCTTRATTTAAATATTCACTTAATGTGTTTGGATTCTTAATAATTTCCATTTTCTCATGGCGTCCCCTGGCTCCTAGGCAGTCAAACTGCTTTCCATGCAGGTTCAGCACACCCACTAGAGGCCTATGGCTCTTTGAAAGCCAGCCTTATATCTCTTTCACATGGCCACAGTGGCAGTAGAAGGATCTGAAGCACAGCTGAGCTTCTGGCTCTCCTGCTCCATAATCTGAAATGCCATTTCCCTCTTTATCTTCAACAGCAAATGGTGTACTCAATCCAGGTACATGTCAAATGCAGACATAAAAAAGGACATCCTGCTAATGACATCCACACCTTGTTGCCACCATGTCTTTATAATTTTTGAGGACCACATTCTCTTTGTCATCAAAGTAGAGAAGATTGAGGGACTTCAATTCATCTGGCACACAGCATGGTGTGCTAATATCTTGAGATAGCTTAAGTGTATGGACTATGGACTGCACTGTGGCATGGTTGGTTGCGTTTTGGCTTTCCCCTAAGGGAAACAGACAGGTTCCTCTGCAATAAAATGCATTGTATCCACTTGGGTAAATAATCCATCCTGACCAGCCAATAGCACGGAAGTCAACGTAGAGTTCCCTTCGGTGACATGCTGCTAYCTGGCTTTTGGTGGAAGGCAATGCAGCAGCCCGAGGTCTCCTGCTCATGCTTGTATTGCTTTTCTCACTGGTATGAGTTTGGCGAGGCACACGTAACAAAGCACTATTTCTGGCAGGGTTCAGCTCTGTTTCTGAAAGGGAGTTGTATGTTAACCTTTCTCAAAAGAAATCCATTTCTTTTCTATGCACAGTGAGTTAACTGTTCTACAAGAAAGTCTATTGCATGAATTCACATCAAAATCTTCAGAATGGATTCTAAAATGACAAACTATGAAAGTGCTGAAAGGCATGTGTATTCCATTACTATTTCAGCTGTACTTCAAACTGCCCATCCTCCCCAAAGTGGAATTCCTCTCCTTTGTGGCCAAAAAAGCTACAGCTCAGCAAAAACACAAAGCAAAAATCCCAGTACAGTATCTCGCACAGAGCTTGATACTGATTAAACCAGAATCTAGGATCACTGTAATAATTTTCATTTGAAATCAAAACTCAACAGGTCAGCCTCATTTTTTTTTAAATCTATTTCACCACCTAGCTCTCAATATCCATGCAAGTCTTACCTAGTTTCTTCCTGATATGCAAATGCAATCATTTACAAAAAAAAAAAAGGGAAAGAAAAAAAAAAGAAAAAAGAAGAAAAAAAAGCACCCAACCCCTGCCCCTCACATGAAACAGAATAGTTTTTGCCCCTCCTCTCAGCTCTTCCTCTGCATATATCAGGCTGTAAAATCCAGCCTTACTTGGTTTTATTGGAAGACCAGCAGGAGCAGTAAGAGACTGTTTTGTAATTTAAGGGATGAGGGCGTTGTCTTTGATGAAAACAGCCTCTAGTCACAATGCTAATTAGTCACTGAAGTTAAATAGGTGCTTAAAAACCAAGCCAAGGACAGAGAGGTTTAAACTGCTCATCTAACAGCCTCTTCCACTCTTGAAAACTGCACTTAATAACTCTACTTTTAGTTACATTAACAGCATTTTCACAAAGTTTTTCAGGTCACTGAGGTTTCCAGCCTAAACTGAAATTAAAATTTTCACAACAAATATATATAAAAAGATGCCTTTCCTTTTACAACAAAATAAATCAAACTCAACTTTGAATACTTCCTGCAAATACCTTTTTTTTTTGAGAGAGAGAGAGAGAAGCCTTAAAGGTGCTGAGTAACCTGCTAACAAGAACTGTATCAAAGAAAACTCTGGTCAGCGATGAAGCTAGACAGGGCAACACTACAAGTAAATACTGAGATGAAGTATATATCAGGTAGCAGAAGGTAACAGAAGATTAATACGTTTTTCATATTCTAAAACAAAGCTGTGCTGTGAACCTACTTGTGGAAGAGGGTACAAAGCTGGAAGACCTCCGTTTGTGACTGTTTGTGAAGAGGACAAGAAGAGCATTCCTACTCTCCTGCAGAGTTCCCTGGCTCTTAGCAAACTTCACCAGGTTGTGCTCAATTCTGTTGTTGAATACATGTGTTGTAGTTATCAAAAAGCCATAGTTGGAGCTGCTGTTTCCAACCCATTTGGAAACCTGGTAATGAAAAGGAGATGAGAAAATATTGTTTCAATAATCGAATTACAGCATTAGAATTAAGGAACATTTACACTGAGAAAAGGGAACAGGCTATGAGACTTCAAGAACATACATATGTTATCACAGAAGTGAAGTGGTGGTATARTGAAGACTGAATTAAGTTTAGTATTTAAGTCAATAATTCAACATTTAAAAATACATGTATATTTCCTGAAATTATATTTACAAAAAGAATTGTTTTTCTGATATTTTACAAATGAGTAGGAGCCTAGGAATTAAAATTAACAYTTAAATTCAATCCTTCCCAGCTTTAGCCAGAACTTTATTTTCCCTGCAAATCTTAATTACAGGATAATATGAGCGGATTTTTTATACCACTAAAACTCACTTAAATCTCACACATACATGGCATTTAAAGAAATCAGATTGCAATCAAGCAAATTTACATTATCTAATTGTAATACTTGCAGGCTAATAGGTAAGGCCAGGCCATTCTCAAACAAGGCTACTGTGGCTTAAGATGCAACTCYGCCAATCAGTCAAACACTCAGATGAATCTGATCTTAAAACTTAAACAATTAAAAAACACTATCAGAGATTATAYATTTAAACCTGAGATGTCATTAAAAAAAATCTGCCTGTTTGCTATGAAAAGGAATTCAGATACTGATAGTTAAAGAGTTAAAGGACATCTACAAAACAAATCTTCAGACTAACAAATTATGAATTTTATGGCTGAAGTTAAAACGAAAAACAATTCAAACATGATAAATTCCCCAAACACAATGTTAAAGCACCAGAACAACCACACATCTGCTCTGTAATAATACCATGAGGATAAGAAAGAAAACCTAAAACCTACTCTTGCCCCGCAAACAATGTAATCTACTTTGGTACACACATGTTTTAATCACAGTGACATATTTGGCCTTATTTCCTTATTGACTGGGTTTTGGTTACTCAATTCATCATGTCAGTGCTGCTAGCAACAAATAAACATTTATCTTTTAATTTAGGTAGCACCATGTGTATTTCCGAGTGTAGAGAGAAAGTTTCTCTCTCTGCTGCTGCCCTGGGGCTTGGCTTGACCCAGCATAAAGGCAATGTTGGAGTTGTGAGCTGAACATTATCATAACAGATTTTGAACTAAAGGTAGAAGTCAAGTTTCTCCACTTACCGTCTGYGTGACATTGAACACTTCCCAGCCCTCTGCATACAAGGACAATAATCTTGATGCGATAAGGTGTTTTTTCTGTGGCTTGCTTCCACCCTCCAAGAGTTCATACACTTCCACCTTGAAAAGAGCAATACAACAAAACTGGAGATGAAAATAATTAAAGATGAAAATCGAGATTGTACTTATTTACGCCACATCACAACTGGAAAGTTATTCCAGAATCAAACCAGGCAAAAATCCCAACTAGGCAAAAAGTTGCTTTTAGATAGTTTAACAGAAAAATAAGTATGAGTAYATACTGCTAGATATGTTCAGAGGTAGTATATTGGATCATATAAACACATGGTCTCACTCAGAATGACTACTTGTTTGCTGCTATGTTACACATATTTATCTGTAAACAGTRGCTAATTTTATTACTAAGTAAGAGCTAAGCCAGCACCACAACCATGAGGAAAACTAACCCTGCCTTCTACCCATCCAGGGGACAAGCATTTATGCAACAGAGTAGTGAACTGCATCAGGAAACGGATCCAAGTAGAAATTTTAGWTTTTTTTTTCTTTTTTTCCTCCTCTTTGTGGGTTAGTTTTCAGGTGGATTAGGGAACTTTTGTGACTACTCAAATGCTTGTGCAAGTACAAGGGAAGAACACTGCAGGGTGGGAACAAGACACTGAGGGGTGGGGAAGGAAGAAGTATTTGTTTACTTCAATGGCTTTTACTGTCTGTGGAATGACAGCCTAATAAATAAGAGTGCATTTGTTTTCAGATTATAATGAAAATAGGAATTTTGCAGCACAGCATTGGTAGTTGCATATGGTTCCTAAACATTAAGAAAATAGTATCAAAAATAAGAATATGCCCATAGAAAAATATCCTAATCATCCTTTTCTCTTTTGAACAATTCAYGCTATCTAAATGTCCTGTTACTCCGTGCCTGTGCCCGCAAGTTTGCAAAAAGTCTGACTCCAGCTTTTGGCAATGGAAAAGATGAACTGAACTCCAGAGTCCTCATCCACCCTATTTTCCTAGGGATCCCTATTATTACAACTACATATATATATGTATACATATACATATATATATATATATATATATGTATACACACACACACACACACAYATATATATATAAGTGGTGCAAGCAGACAGCATTGAATTTGGGTTTCAAAATCTCAACACTCAGAAAAGTATGGTTATGGCTTAAACTAGATTTTAGGCAAAAATGCCCTGTCAGCTTTACCAAGATAACTGTAGGTTGTGCAATGCCTYTGGTATCTTTAGGGATAGCTCACCACCACCAAATAGTGAAGAAGGACAGCATACCGCCTAACCCAAAAACTTGCATCTACTTCTTTGTACGCTAGAGGCAAAGAAAGAAACTGCATTCTACCGTGAGGAGGGTAAGCAAGTAAACGAAAATACAGCAGGTTTATGTGGTAAGTGGTCGCACTCGCCACTTCCCTCATTTTCTTTCAGTATTATTAAGAATAAAAGCGCAACAAGTACTTAGTTGACAGATTATTTCTCCACTTACTTTGCAAAAGTGTTGCAAATCAGATCTCCTAACCCCGGCTTTCTTYTTCAGCTTGAAAACTCGGAATTCGGCCTTCAGCATCTGTTCGCCTTTCTCAATCGCGCTAATGTCGAAGTAAAAGTGATACTCATCTACGCGAACTGGGGGAAAAAACATGCTTAAGGAGCAATTTAAGTTAAGATAAAATACGCTATTATGTTTTCCGCAGTAGTTATCAGATCTATTCAAAGGTGYGTTAAAACTGGCAAGAGTGGACACGAGGTGGGAAACGAGAACGGCTCCCCGCAGCGCGCCCCGGCAGATCGCTAAGCAAGCGCCACGGAGCACGTCCCCGCGTGGGAAACGCGAGGCACSGCGTTGCGGACACCGGGAACCGGCTCCCCGGGGCCCCCGGCCCACCTCGGTCCTCGAAGCTCCGCACCACGTTGCCCTGCAGCAGCCCGGGGGCGCGGGTGATGCCGTTGGCGTCCGCCACCTTGTTGAAGAGGTCCACCATGAACTGGGGCGGCTTCTTGCGGGGCAGCACGTCGGGCGGCAGCTCCTCGATGTCGAAGACCTCCCGCAGCCGCTGCAGGGCGGCCGCCAGCACCTCCTGC